>NC_142934.1:480551-503051 GCF_046866305.1 Octopus bimaculoides | reverse complement strand
GTGTGCATGTGTGTGTGTGCATGTGTGTGTGTGCATGTGTATAGATCGATAGATACAATACATTTTTATACTAATATATATAAATATGCAATGGTTTGCATATTAGTAAACAAATTTGAATATCGTTGGAATGTAGATTACAAAAACGATGTCATGTTTTAAAATTGAGGAATGTCTTACATACTTTTACTGTCCCACCTACAGAATTTATTCGTATTGTGGAAGTTAGTTGGTTCATTACTTTTTCTGAAAACCCAGGCTTATCCACATTGTCATTTTATATATGTTTATGTATATATATGCATGTGTGTGTGCATGTGAGTGTAAGTGTGTGTGTATGTACACATATATGTGTATGTACACATATATGTGTATATATATATATATATATGTGTATATATATATGTGTGTGTGTATATAAAAATAATATATACATGCATACACAAATACACACACTTACCTATAGTAATGCATGTTTCCCCTTATTATTATACGAAAATATAATCAAGCATGAAATTGAAGTATCATTCATTGTAGTATCACAGTTATTCTATATTTACAAGGAAAATGTTGACACTTATCTCGAACTTTCTGCTTAGAAGCCCTCACCAGACTTTCTAATTAAAACCTGAGCTCTAACTACGAAGTAAATGTTAGCCATTTCCCTATAAAATTTATGTATATAAATTCATATATTTATGCTTGTATATATTTATATCTATCTATCTATCTTTCTATCTATCTATCTATCTATCTATCTATCTATCTATCTATCTATCTATCTACTTATCTATCTACCTATCTATCTATTTATCTATCTATCCATATATAAATGCGGTTACAGAACTTCACACACTACGAAAGGTGTAGGGTCAACAGAATTGTATTTTCATTCTGATCTGCTTATGTATGACCACTAGTTTGCATTTCCAGATTTTCTCATCACGTGATGTGTCTTCGCACACCTACTCCAAAATCTCGAAGATTCCAAGGCATTTGTTTTACGCTCTCCTTGAATCGCACAGAAAGCTTCCATGAAAAGGGAAAGAACCGCATCTATGATCTACTGACGATACATGTGTGTGTGTTTGTGTGTATGAATACATACATACACACATACATACATACACACATACATACATACATACTTACATACATACACACATACACTCATACATACTTACATGCGTACATACATACATACACACATTCATACATACATACACTCATACATACATACATACATGCATACATACATACATACATACATACATACATACATACATACATACACACACACGTATCAATTTAATGTAAGTAATATTTAAAGTTGATATTCTTTAGTATCGAATCTGTCCCGAATGAGCGATTTCATATAGAAGACCTTCCAGACGTGGCCATCATACATTTTCATCTCTTCATAAAGATTAAAATTTTTAGCAGGTTGGCTGACCCCACAGAGGCCCTTCATTTCGTCTGTAGTACCTGCTTTGTTAACGAGGATACTTCTATGTTGCTTCACCACCTGCTAGAAACAACAACAGAATCTTCCATAAATCATTGTCTAATGTCGTCAACATGGAATGTCGCTTCGAGCAACAGTGTTACAGACGCTCAGTCATAAACCGATTTCCTTGGATTATTGATTCTTCTCAATTCGGTTCGATCAGGGATTAACAGCAACAGCATCATCAACATAAACATGAGTGTTATGTACCGCAACACGTAAAAAAACCGACTGATTCAAAAATATATTCATACATAAACTTATATTGCTTAGAATATAAAAAGAGTGACGACCAGGGCTGGAACGTCTTTGCTCCATGGGGGCCGACCGATGGCTAAAGAAGAACGACAGTTTCGGTTTGAGCGTTAAATCTTATCACAAACGGCATGAGGAAAAATTCGATCCTTCGTCACTCCGCTCTGATTGTTTAAAATCCTCATCAAACGGCCTCACTTATCCTTACCTTACAATATAGTGTTTAAGAGAATTAACTGTTTTCTTTCTAGATGAATGTATATTAGTTTTAACCCGATTAAGAGGTATTTGCGTGCTGAAATGTGGCAAATATTGATACTGAGGGGTCTTTTTCTGGGCTTTTAGGCCACTTGTAATGTCGAGTAATTTTAATTACACATTCCTGTGAGATTGTTTATTTAGGAGATATTTCACAATGTACCCTTAATCTGGATTAATATCAGATCAAAATAGTTATAAATCCTTCGCATTTGTCGTTAATCTACTCCTACATCTCTTCGTAATCTGACATCCATTTATAAATAGAGCGTCACCATGTTTACTAATTCGGCAAAACATTCCGCTACATTTTATATTCAATATGTTGTTGTATTTATTTGTTGTGTAACTTTTCTTGTTGATTAGTAATGATTGTTGTAACAAATCTGCTTGTTTGGGTCAGGTTTAACTATTCTACTTCTAGGCATGGGACTTGAATAACTACACTATTTGGTGACGTGGGTTATGGTTAGCTCAATTGGTTTGTGACAGGGTCTGCCCTTTGATTTCAAATCCTGGCCTTGATAGATATTGAACCAGTAGAAGTCAGTTCCCCTTTCCTTTTTCCTTCTCACCGCTCTCAATCTCTGTATTGTAAAGGCAATTTAAAGGTTCAGACTTGTCACCGAGTCTCACGCTTAGTTAGCCTGCAGAGTTCTTTAAGAGTACGGCGCTCTGTGGAATACTCAGCCACTTACACCAGTAAGAATTCAGTTAAACAACAAATGTACCCTCACCGTGGAAACCGACGGAAAATCCACCACTTTATGACTGTCGTTATTACATTTCGACTCAAATACTTATTTTATAAGCCTAATATATATTCTAGCAGCCTTTTGCTGAACAATTAGGATACGGGGACTTAAACAGACACCCTCGAGCGCTAGGAGGGGGGACAAACACATTCTAAAATACATACATACATACAAATGTACGTACATATATGCATGCATATATATATATATGCATGCAACGAGCTTCCACACAGTTTCCATTTAGCACATTCATTCACAAGGCCCTGGGCCGGTCACATTTTGGTAATTTAAACCAGTAAAGATTAGAGAACTGACAACATTGACGGTGCTTGTAGCAGGGAACAAGCATTTTGCGATTTCAGTCTGCACCTATTCCGCAATGATTAACCGTAAATACAAACCCGCCTTCACCACCAGCACCACCACCACGACCGCCGCCGCCGTACACCATTTTTACAGTGAATAAGGAGTAACAATCCTTTGCGGTTTTCCATCCTCGATCCCTAACCAACCACTTTCCTTACAACGTTGGTTCATCTACAAAAAGCATTACCATTTCAGAGCACCGTATCCATGCCGCCATCCCGCTTCGGACATATAATCTTTGGTTTATTGAAAATAAAAGCTATTCATCACACGAATTTATATTACAGATGTTGTATTTAAAGTCATGGCAGATAAATATAGTTATTGTTTTCTGGCAAATCTCCATGATATAATTACGATGTTGCCAAAATTTTATTCCATTTCTTATTTTATTTGCATTCATTTGTATTCAATGGAATAAATCAAGATGTCAGTTTATAATTGTACAGATACCAACCCCAATATAGAACGCCGAATTGTTTTCAGTGTTGTCTGAGCGGGATCAACGTTGTATTATATCCAAGCACACTGGTTGTTTCACTAATCGCCATTAATGATTATTGTCATTTATTAACATTACTTCCTGAGAACATCTTAGCAACATCCGACGGCAATCAGAATCCATGATTATCGCCCCTGTAACACTAGACGCACGATGAATACATTTTCTTCCACCTTTCTTTCTTGGAATAATTACATACAACGCGCAAAGACAAACACATAAACACGAAACAATATCGTTTGTTTAATAATTATTTTCCCAAAATATCATTCCTTTTCTTTTTTAATCTTTTTTTGTTATCTTTTATTTATTTCAGTCATTGGACTACAGCCGTGTAGTCGAACAAATCAACCCCAGTACTTAGATTTTAAAGTCTGGTTATTATTCTGTCGATCGATTTTGCCGAACAGTTAACGGGGACTTAAACAAACCGGTCAAGCGGTGTGTGTGGAGGAGGTGCAAGCACACACAATGTCTCTTACATAGATATATACATATATATGTATACACAACTGGCTTCTTTCAGTTTCCGTCAACAAGGCTTTAGTTGGCCCGAGCTTATAGCAGACGACAACTGCAGAAGGAACCACGTAGTGGGGCAGACCCGGAACCACGTGGTTGGGAAGCAAGCTTCGTACCACACAGCCACGACAGTTAATTTTCTAACCTTATTTCCATAATCACAATCTACTCCATCGAAAACCCTTTTCTGCGTCGCACATAAAATAAAATGTCCGTTTGAAAGAAAGTTATATTACACACGTCTTTCGCTTCTTATGATAACTCTCTTTATATATTCCCCACTGCTCTCTGTCTCTCTATACAATGTGTAGCGTGATTGGGGAAGTCAAACAACTGACATTTATGTCTTATGTTCTTTTATAGCGATTACTAAATATTTTCATTTTGTAGTAAGTAAAACTGAAAGCTCTTGATATGCTCCGATATTATTCTGACCTCATTAGGGGACCATTGCCCACACTATATTATCTGAGTAGTCGACGAAGCCGATTAAAATATATTGAGAAATATAATTCATGTAGTGAAATATTTTCCTACGAATTTTCTCACAGAAGAGTTATCAATTTTAATTCCAATTCTTTAAATTACATCGTGTTGTGTTTTGAGATAACACACGCACTGGTTCCATATCACTTCTTTATTGTTAGTCAGTTAGTTAAATATCTAACCAATCAAATCGATTAGTTGGTTAGATTTAATGCGCTGGTTAAACACTCACTCGGTTGTTCGTTAGTCAAAGTTCTTTCGTCGCCATTCACGACCGAATCTCTAAATCACAATTATCAAGGTTGCCCCATGGTTAAGAAATTCCCTGTGCAGCCCCGTGTTTCCGGATTAGCCCCTACTGCGCGGTAAATAGTAAATGTCTGCTGCTAATACCATGTAAGTTTGGGTAAACGGAAACTATACCGAAGCTCATTGTATATGCACGTGTGTATGCGTGGGTGGTTAAGTATAGATGAAACATGTATACATGTGTAATAAAGGCAATTAAACGATGCAGTTAAATAAATATACCTTGTGGTATTTGTTTCTCTACAGTTATTGAGTCCCACCCTTGTTATTGTCGTCATCAGAAATGAAGCGAAGCAATGAAGAGGCCGCTAAACCTTATACTCCTCGATGCTATTGTTTACGAAGCGCTTTATTATATAACGAAAACATTTTGTGAGATAATTGAAAAATAAAAGATACTCAATTAATGCCAGCATTACAATATCTCACAATATCTAATGGTGAAATGGAACCGGATTGAATTTCATTGACATCAAAGGTTGAAAACTAAAGCATGGTTAGCGCTATATATCATTACTTCATAGTTGCTTTGTGTAATCTTTATTAAAAGCTACGCAATGATGCGGCTTTCTTTAATACAGCATACCTGGAACATACACAACTAAAAGATACATTTCAGTGTTGCGCCTCTTTCCCCGAAATCAGTTGATATCAAAGAGAGGCAGGAAATGTAAAACACATTGAAACCGTCAGCAGACGAGAATACATGCTGAGGTGCTAATTTGTCTAGAGGGCATACAAATACGATCTTTATTAATATTACAGCCAGATGTTCAAAGCATATTTTATCAAAACTTGCCCCTTACAACTGATAAATCTCGAAATAAAGCAGCTGTGATTTTTAATCAAAACTATAACGAAACAAACATGCATTATTCAATTCAGAAGTTGAGAAGTGGTGAGACGTACGCTAAATATCTCACACATCTATACGCATACGTATATACATACATATCTACATACCTATTTACACACACACATACATATATGTGTGTATACATACATACATACATATATATATATATATATATATATACTGCAGCTAAATATATCTGTTTCATCATAACTTATCGAGTCTTAGTTGTATTTAATCATAAAAATGGGTAAATTATCGTGAATATATATGTGTGTGTGTGTGTATGTATATGTATGTATGCATTGATATACGAATGTATATATGTGTGTGTATATACATATATATACAGATATATATATATATATGTGAGTACATATGCATATGTATATGCGAATGCATGTATGTGTATAAATGTTTGTATATGTGAATGATGGATGTATGGTTGTGTTTCAATGTTTGCACAAATGCATGTTCACATGTATGCGTGTGTGTGTGCTTGTGTGTGTGTGTGAGGGGAGTGTATCATTTTCCGTAGAAAAAAAACGATGCTTTCTTCCTTTTTTTGTTCCAAATGTAAGTAATTAGAGTGATGGCTATGTTATGCTGAAGTACTCGGTGGTTGGAAGTGTATCTAGACAGAAGGAAACTGTACAGAAGCCTGTAATATTACGGTCCAACCATGGCACACTTGTTTTTCTTAAGCACTCCGTCAGTTATGATGACGAGGGTCCCAGCTGATACGAAAAGCGGAACAGCTTGCTCGTGAAATTAATGTGTAAGTGGCTGAGTAATCCACAAACACGTGTAACCCTAACGTAGTTCCAAGGGGTATTCAACGTGACAAGGCTGGCCCTTTGAAATAAAGGTACAATTCATTTTTGCCAGCTGAGTGAACTGGAGCAATGTGAAATAAAGTTCTATATTTGAGAGATGAGGAATTATGTACATTATTTACATTTGACGGATATTTCGAACCCAGGTTCGAAATTTTCCCAAGACACTTGATGAAGGCCGGAGAGTATATCAGCCGAAACGTTGTGTTAACAACATGCAAGATGAGAACAAATATCCGTCAAATGGAAATAATGTTTCTTGCTCAAGGACACAACGCGTCGCAGGGATTTGAACTCACGACCTTACAATCGTGAGTCGAATACCCCTAACCACTAAGCCACGCGTCTTCACATGCCACTCTTTCTGCATGTTACATTAACAATACCTGTATATATGAAATATTCAGTCACTATCACTATAATTCAATGAATCGTAGTTCATCGACGGAGGATCCTTTTTACTTTTTTTTATATTTATATTTACAGTGACATTTAAGAGAATTATATGGGAAGGTGGTTGTTGTCATAATGGCAGTGGGAATAGTGGTGGTGTTGGTGGCAGTGGGAACGGGGTGGGTGCCGGTATTGGTGGTGGTGGTGATGGTGGCGATGGAGTTCTATTCCAGCAACTGTTATTGTAAGGAAGAAAGGTAAAGAAGCAGGAAAAGAATTTGCTTCAGCAGCTGCCGGTGCTGCAGACGACGATGATGATGATTTTGATGAGGAGGAGGAGGAGGAGGAGGAGGAGGGGGATGATAATGATGTTGATGATGATGTGGGAGGGGTGATTGTTGGTGAATGTGGTGGTAGGAGGAGCGATGAATAGTATATCAACCAGGACTACAACAACAACGACAAAGAGGTGGTCGACGGGGACTGTAGTAGTAGTAGTAGTAGTAGTAGTAGTAGTAGTAGTAGTAGTAGTAGTAGTATCTACGGCAATGGCGGTAGTGGTGGTGGTGGAGGTGCGGCGGTCGTGGTGATGGTGGTGTTGGTGGTTGCGGTGGTGACAGACAGACAGAGATAGACCAAAGCAACGTTCTAGTTTGAGCTTGGTTTAAATAGCTAATCGTTAGAAGTTCTCTTCCAGGGGAGAAAGATTCGAATGCTTTTTTAACCATTAATGATGAGAGATCATCCGACTGTAGGACGTGTTAGAATAATCTCCTTTATATATATGTAAACGAAAAGCGAATACTAAATTATATACATCTGATCAATATTTATAGCAAAGGCTTTAAAAACACAAGATTTATCTATAAATTTTTTTCAGGTTTGTTTATGCATTCAGTGTTGCGCATAAAATATTTATTATTTAAATATGACATGCATAGATACATAGAATAAAAATAAAGCAAAATATGGCGAAATTTCGTTTTGTGATTGATTTAAATAGCGATTTGGTATAAGTTGCTGTCGTCAACGGTTTTCATGGAATAATTATCTTTAAATTTCTGATCAACAAAATATGGAAACGTGTTTATTTTTCGTTTTTTTAATTTTTTTATTTATGTGTTTCAGCCAAGTGGCTGCGGTCATGCTGGTGCACCAGATTAACAAAATATATTTATTCGTCTTTCTGTCTGTCTGTTTATCTATCTATCTCTCTGTTTTTCTATGTATTTGCCTCCCTCCCTCCTTACCTACCTACCTACCTACCTACCTACCTACCTACCTACATAACTACCTATCTATCTATATATCTATCTATGTCTTTTTTTATTCATCTCTCTATATTTATGGGTGTCTGTCTATCTCTGTGTCTGCATATCTATTTATCCATCCGTCTCTCTCTCTTTCTCTCCCCCTCTCTTTCTGTATCTATTTATCTAGCTATCTAGCTATCTACCTAGCCATCTCTCTCTCTTTCTCTCTCTCTCTCTCTCTCTCTCTAGATTTTAAGCCTTCCTTTTGAAACATATCTTTGAGTGTGTGTGTGTGTGTGAATGTAGGTATGTCTAAGTATAGCTGTGTGTGTTCCTTTATTAGAGATACGCATTGGACTGTGGCCAATATACATATGTATATTAAATCCAAGATATTCTACATTCCAGACAAAATAAATATTCATAAATTGATCTCGGTCAGAAGAATTCTGACCAGACCGTAAATATTCAGTTGTTCAATCAACTCTACATTTAACGTATATGTGGCCGAGTACTCCACAGTCGTGCGTACCATTACTGTATTTCTCAAGAGAAATCCGAGTGATACTGCATAACGATGTTACACCTTTAATTTACCGGTATATTCCATCTCGTGGGTTTCTATATCCTGTACCCCTTTATCCGATTTCGATGGCAAGACATGGTCGATTTAAGGCAGCAGTAAAGATGCTGGTGAGTGGAATCGAATCCAGGATCTCATGATTGCGAAGCTAGCTTCTTACCTTTATAGCCATATTGCAACAGCAAATAGGAGGAATGCACCATACTGTATTTAGTACATAAGACATAGATAGGTAGGTAGGTAGGTAGATAGATAGATAGATAGATAGATAGATAGATAGATATCCAACAGGGGTAGAATCAACAAAAACCGTACTTCGTCTTGTGAATGATAAAATCAATTTAATACAAAACCGAAAGCGCTACCTATAGTCTCAGGCTTTTACGATACTTTAACTGGGCATATTTATAAAATACGCTCTGTACCTCCAAGAAATCTTTTAGGTTCTGCTTATGTGTTAGATATATTTTCAAAACAAGGACACTGAACAGTGAGAAAATACAAAAAAAAAAAAAAAAAAGACGTGAATAAACCTGAAAAAAATGTGAAGAAGTTTGATGCAAAAATTGGAACGTGAAGAAATAAAAGAGAGTCAGAAAACTAAGATGGTCGTCCTCCTTGACTGCAGAAACCATATTAAATACAGCTGGTATAGAAAAGAAAAACATAAGAAAATATGACGTCATTGCAGCAGTGACTTACCAGAACGAGTGACTGGTTTCACCCTACTTAGTTTTTATCAATGCCTCGATAATTGTCCTTACCAATTGTCTGTCAATTGGTAAGGTGAAATTCGTGTTTTGATATGCGGGGAACTAAATAATACTTTCAGTAGAATTACGAAAAGCATGCCGAATTGCAAAAACAGAAACATCAGATCATGCATGTATAATCACTACTGCGGTTTTCTATGACAACATACACAAACTCAAAGATTTCGTTAATCGCCACTACATCGGTGTTAAAAACGCTAACAGCAATATCAACTGCAACAATCTATCCAAAAGCATAATATTTTCTGTCTGTTTCTTTCACTGGGAAGCGTTTCCACAAACAATATTAACACTAAGCTAATACGGTAATGTGTTGAGATGAACTCATTTGCTAGTATCAGCGATAATTGGCACGTGATGACAGATCTACGTAAAGGCATGACAAAACTGATAGCAGCAATGGCGTGAAGACGTGTTAAATGCTGCGCTCTGATGGTGATAATGGTTGCTAGAAGGGGGTGGGAGTGGAACAAGGGTTATATTTTAATTTTTCGTCTCTCATATGTACACACACACACACACATACACAAAAGCAGACGCGCGCGCACCAACACGTATAGAAATAAACGAACATTTCTATACATAGGCACATGAATATCTATCAATAATCTTTTACCTTCTGTCTCTCTCTTTCTCTCTCTGTTTTATATATATATATATATATATATATATATATATATATACTATTTCCTCCTATGTTCTATATACTCTGGGAACGTATTAAAGCCCTTTTCGGGGCTATTTTATTTGAATTCTTAGTATCGGGTAACTAATTTCATGTTATTACATAACTGGTTTCACAATTTGGGTTTTCATAACTTATTGGGAATTCCTAAAAACAAGATCCTGTGTAAGACAGTTCAGTATTCTCTGTAAATGCACAAAAGCCGTTTTAAGGGCTAAATACTTTGTATTGTTGTTATTGGATTACAAATCGAATGCTCGACCGACACTAGATCTGATTACAAACAATCTTTGGCCTCCAAATGGAAACAGGACCTGGCTGTGTGGAATTGATTGATAAAGCAAGGAAGTATTCCAGAGCAGATGTTCGGTCGATTTCGTAGAGTGTTCGACAAAATACGTCACCGTCTTTGTTCTGCTGTGGTGACCTTGTCTGTATCGAGTGGAACAAATATTTTTATGAAAAACACGTAAGAAGGAAGAAGCCAGCTATGGAATTACCCAAGATAATTCCATGAACATTTCTGTGCAACGCGGTGGTTCCTATTCATGGTAATTCTTTAAACTCTCAATGCCCCCCTTAGGACCCCCGCACATCGCCGGCGACAAGATGTGTACTTTTAACTTGTAATCCAGTGATAAACGCATACCTCATACACTGTGCCATCTGCGACACACATTGAAATATTTTAGCTGATATATATATACATATATATATATATATATATATATATTGGCATCGCTCCTGCAGTTCTTGTGTTCTTTTTGCGAAGAAATAGTTTGTGGTGATTCCTCGTTCATCAAAGATGCCGTTAATTGTAGCGACGTGTTGCGCCAGAAAACAATTTAACTATTACACAGATCATTTCACGAATGTAATTCATTATAAACAATATAAATTGTTAGATATGAAGAGAAATACGTTTGGCAAGAGGGAATTTTTTGATAAGAAATCTGAGAGATGTGATAAGTCGGACGAAAGGCTTGGTTCGGTTGAAGCAAGACTTAAATAACGATTTTGATGAAGTCGAAACAACTGTTAGGAAGAAAGGCGTAAAGTCGACACTACAGCAATTGCTACTGCACCAAATGTTAATACAAGGGAAGACATACGTGTTTCATTAGAGGCATACTAGAATTACATGTGCATACATATACGCACATACATACGCGCACGCACACACTCATGCGAACACACTCACGCATACATAGTTGTGTGTGCGTGTATACGTTTCAATGGTTGTGCATGAATATATATATGGATGTCTGTACATATGCATACTTGTACATGCGTGCATATATGTGTGTGTATAAGTACTTATTTGTATATGTATGTAAGGATATATATAAATATATATGTATATATATATATATATATATATATATTTATATATATATATCATATATATGTATATGTATATATCTATATATACACATGCATACATATATATATATATATATATATATATATATATATATATATACATATCTATCTATCAATCTATATATATGTATGTATATATATATATATATATATATATATATATATATACATATGTGTATACATATATGTGTGTGTGTGTGTGTGTGTGTGTGTCTGCGTGTGTGTGTGTGTGTGTGTGTGTGTGTGTGTGTGTATACGGTGCTTACTGGGTGTTAATGAACAAATCTGTACCGAGTTATAACTGTAAAATAATATAAGACTTCTCGATAGACGTCAAGTTTTAACTTTCTCTTGTAGTCCCACAAACAGCAGCAACATAGCAGATTCTCTTGATAAAAAGACTGGCTTTGCTTGTTGCTGTAACTTGCAATGGTTGTGGCAGGGAATTGCTGACGGTTTCTCGACCATGTCCGGGTCTTAGTGTTCAGAGTCGGGTGAGAAGTGCCGTCTCGTGGCAGTGTCTTGTCAATCAAAAGAAATCATATTTCTGCATTGTCAGGCGTCATTAGGACACTCGAGTACAGTATGTGCTCCAGCTAGGCCATCAATGCTAGTTGCTTCATGCAAGTCGTAGTCTACCATTTATAGAGCTATGAGACGACGGTTGCAGGTGTTTAGACGTTGACCAGTTGACATGGCTCACTGATCATTCAGCCTGAATTGGCGACGGTACATTTTGGCACTGGAGGCAAGTACACACACACATACGCGCGTAGTGGTGGGCAGATAGATACATAGCAATTTATTATTTGAAAGCGTTTGCCATAAACACTTTCCCTCTTCCCGTACACATAAAAAGAAACGTGCTTATTCACATAAACACAAACATACACAGAAGAGAGAGAGAGAGGAAGAGAGGAGGAGAGAGGAAAATAAAGGGAGTGAAACACATAGAGAGAGAGAGAGAGAGAGGTGGTAAAACGTCAAAGAAGGGAGAAGTTTTAAAACGGCTGAAGTCAAATAAGTCAGCGTCAAATCAGGGAATCCGGTGAAAAAGTAACTTGCTGGTTTACAGCCTCCCTAAAAGGAGACCCTGTATGAGGCCTTAAATAAACACAAGTGTCTGATGTGAGACCCCCAACGTCAATGACGACAGCATTAGATTCGTTTTACGATGGTGAATGAGAAAGTATTTAATTAACATATATGGTATCCAACGTAATTAATATATTTTGGAATGCGTTTATCTAATCATCTAAGCAATTCTCCTCGTATTTTTGTGCTTTCATAAATATTTTACAAAAATTATGTATTTCGGTAAATTGAATATTTGCTTATGACACTTGCTTGCCTTTAAACAAAGCCACAAAACAATCTTGGTTTCTTTCTCATTTTCTGACGAAAGACAAGCCTCCGAAACGTTACATACTGTACCTCACTTCACTCTTCTACAAATTCTCCTATTAACTAAATGATACCTTTGCTATATTGTTCTGATTGTTGTTTTCGCCTTCTTTGGTTATTTTTCTTTAGTTTGCTTTCCACCGAAATAATTTGTAAATTATTACATTTATGGTTTTATTTCATTCAGAATCCATTTCAACACAGGTATTGGAATCCATCAAGATTCTATAGGTGTGTGTGTATGTCTGTGTGTCTGTGTCTGTATATATATATATATATATATATATATATATATATACACGCATACATATATATATATATGCAATATATTATATATTATGTATGTATATTATATCATGTATATACACACACATGTATATATATATTAAGAATTTCTCAACTTGTCAAACCCCCGAGTTTCTGACTTTTAAGCGAATAAGGGAGTAGAGAGAAGAGAAAGGTAGAGAGAGAGAGAGAGAGAGAGAGAGAGAGAGAGTGAGGGAGAGAGGGAGAGAGGGAGAGAGAGAGAGAGAGAGAGAGAGGTGGGGGGGGGGTGAGGTTTGCCTTAAATTAGTATTTTAGTTAAAATATATCCCCCTCACTCTTGGAAATAGCTTGAGTTCTAGGAATTGTATTCAGTGAAGAACACCCCCAGTGTTTTGACAATTCTAAATTCTTCAAGCTACTTGACAACCAACACATTTGGCCCTCAAGTATATATAATTTCTCCTCTTGAATTCCGACACTTCTAAGATACTCCAGATTAAGAAAGTTATGTTTACCCTTATAAAAGTTTTGTATATTTTTAATGCATTCTTCTCTTGGACGATTTATGCTTCGGAATGAAATAGCAAAGTACTGGGGTTCCAGCGTGTTCTGAGTCTTTAAAAACTTGGAGGAGATATGTATGGGTTATTAGGCATTCTTAAGTATAACAGAACAATTTCACCCCTGATTGGAACATGGCATATGGCATATGGCATATGGCTGATAAAGGAAGTGCAAAAGAGTGAGAATGAAAATAGCGAAAGAAAAATGTAGAACGAGAACAAATGTTGGAGACAGCACAAAAATATAATATAATATGTCAAGAAGAAATTCTAAGATGCACTTTCCAACATTTCGGGTCGCCTGAAGACATTTTCGGAATGTAATACACATGTGTAATATTATCTGATAATTCATTACTTGATAATATTGTATTTGGTAATATTTGATTTGGAGCCGGTGGCGGGGGTGGAAGCCTAGGTAAAGCGCCGGACAGAAAATGTCTTGATGGTATAAAATTGGCATCAGTTTAAGTTTGAAGTTTTGAGTTCAAATCCCGCAGGTATTAATTATGCTGTATATTTATTAATTTTTCATCATAATCGTTGCATTAATCACCAGTGAAGTAATAGTAAGTCATAAATTATTTATATATTTAGTAACATTGGTAGATTATTAAATTCTGTGAGGCACCGGTTTTATTTATGGATGTCATTTATATACAATATCCTCGGCTGCCAATACTAGGAAAGAATACCCCATTTGATATTTTAATTATTATATAGATAGATTGATAGATAGATAGGGGTCCGCTAAATATGAACTTGGTGCTAGAGGTAGCAATACCCACAGACATGTTGCGTTCTCAAATGAAATATTTTGTTGGAAATGTAATAATATTTATATCGCAAATGATATTATAATAAATAAAATACATGCACTGAATGAGAAGTATTGAGTACTTTATCTTTGGTTCATGATGACGCTTACAAATTGTAACATAATCATGTTTATATTGGTGTAAGTCGTGTTGCGTGGTAAGTAGTCTGTCTCCCAACCACATAGTTCTGGGTTCAGTCCACTGCATGGTTACGTGGCATGTTAGGCAATGTCGTCTGCTATAGCCCCGAGCAGAGCAAGGCCTTGTGAGTGGAGTTGGCAGACAGAAAGGGGGGAAAAAACCGTTGTATATATATATATATATATATATATGTATGTATGTATGTATGTATATGTTATTTGTTCGTCTATTCTTAAACTTGTTTGTCATTTGAATGCGGCCATGCTGGAGCACTGCTTTTAAGGGTCTTTTAGTGTAACACATCGACCCCAGGACTTATTCTTTGTAAGCCTAGTGCTTATTCTATTGGTCGCTTTTGCCGAACCGCTAAGTTACGGGGACGTAAATACACCAACACCGGTTGTCAATCGGTGGTGGGAAAACAAATACAGACACAAGGACACACATATGTATATATATATATATATATATATATATATATATATATATATATATATATACATTTATACGACGGCTTCTTTCAGTTTCCGTCGACCAAATCCACTCACAAGGCTTTGGTCGGCCCGAGGCTATAGTAGAAGACACCTGCCCAAGGTGCCACGCAGTGGGACTGAACTCGGAACCATGTGACTGAAAAGCAAGCTTCTTACCACACGTGTGTGTGTGTGTGTGTGTGTGTTTGTGTAGGTTTGTATATATAGTTATGTATGCGCGTCTTTGTGTTTGCTCTCCGACACGGTGTTGGTTTGTTTACGTCCCTGTAATCAAGCGGTTCGTGAGAAAGTTTAAAAATAGGTGATGCCCCAGCATGTCCGCAGTCTAATACCTCAAACAAGTGGAATACATACTTACACACGCAAACACACACACATATACATACACTTACATATGCATATAGATAGATATATGTTTGCATGTGTATGTGTATATAAAAGTGTTTGTGTATATATATATATATATATATATATTTATATATATATATATATATATATGTGTGTGTGTGTGTGTGTGTGTGTGTGTCTACATATATGTGTGTGTATGTGTGCGTGTATGTTTATAAATACAGAGAGAGAGAGAGGAAGAGAGAGAAAGAAAGAGAGATACATGTCAGTTGATACGGGAGCTAAAATAAAGCACAATACTTCTAGAAATACAATCGTTATCAGATTATCAGCTAATCAGACAGATTAAATATGAAATTGTTCAATCTAGCCTATACAAAACAAATAAAAAGAGCAGTAGCATTGCTGCTGCTGCTGCTGCTGCTGCTGCTACATATACTTCTAGTTCTGCGATTGATGATGATGACGAAGATGATGATGATACCGACAACAACAATATCATATTGGTTAAGTAACGCAGACGAACAATAAAAGACGATGTTCAGCAACGAAGAACAAGACAAAAGACACAATTCAGCAGTTGTTAGCGTTTTTACAGCGAAACATGAAACATGAACCATGAGGCCGGGCTATATTTAAACGTTGGTCCTGTGTACACAAAGCATTTCTGACGTAAGAGAAAGCTCAACAGACTATTGGGTTTTACGTGGAAATCTTAGAATCTCGAGTTGACGTTTCGAGACAGCTGTCTAAGGAATGACCTTCAAGACAACGAAAAGTCGAATCATTTACTGCATCTGTCACGCATGGAGTGGAGTGGGGAACAAAAACAGAAATAAAAAAACACAAACAAACAAAAACATTCCACAAACATCGATGGTAATTCTTACCTTCTAAGTAGATTCTTCCTGTTTCGGAATATATTTCATCTCGCCATCTTACTCTTTGTCTATTTCCTCTCTCTCCCCTGCTACGTTTCTTTCTTTCTTTCTTTCTTTCTCCATCTCTTTCTCTCAATATATATCTTCATGCATATACTTATGTATGTATATGTATGATTGTTTTTATGTATACGCACATATATGTACATAGTTATATATAAGTATATACGGGTATACGTGCATGTATATATGCGTATGTGTAAATATATATATATATATATATATATATATATATATATATATATATATATATGTACATGTATATATATAAATTTATATATAAGTATATATATGTATATATATGTACATATATGTATATATATATATATATATATATATATATATATATATATATATATATATATATATATACATACTCATAGATACCTACATATATACATATATATATATATATATATATAATATATATATATATATATATATATATATATATATATATATATACATATATGTTCATATATATACATATATATACTTATATATAAATTTATATATATACATATATATATATATATATATATATATATATATATATATATATATATATATATATATATATGAAAGTATGAATGTATGAACGTATGAATGTATGTAAATGTAAGTATTTGTCCAATTCTCTGCTTTTCTTTAACTTCCTCTTCTCCCTCACCGTTGGCACGTACTCGCATTTTTCTTTTTCATTTTCTGCACCATGTGTATATACAAATACATACACTCATACACATACACGGACGAACAAACACGCACATGCATCCGAACCTATACAAACATTTATATGCTAGGCATACTTTTATTTATTTATTTATATATATATACGCACACACACGAATACATATATATATATGTGTGTGTAGACAAATATATGCGACTATGTATGTTTGTATATATATATATATATGCATATGTATGTATATATATATATGTATATGCTATATAAATATGCATACCTACATACACACATACACACATACACACATGCATACATACATACACACATACACACATACACACATGCATACATACATGCATACATACATACATACACACATTCGGTTGTTAAATGTATTTCAAATGTTTTCACTTAGTCGTCTATAAAGGAAAGAAGGGCGAACTCAATAAGTGTCCATGGGTAATTCTAAATATCCGAATAACAAATGAGTTTATAAAAGCCGACGCCGTCAATTTTAAAGAAGTTAAAGAGATTGATGGTGAGGCGACGACAAATAATATTGGCGTAGCGAAGATGATATTGTGAAATTTTGGCGTACAAAATTCTCTAGCGAAGAATATATATATGTGAAGTGGTAAGGACAATAATTGACTTGGGATAACAACAAGTAATTAAATTGGTTATTATTTATAGGTTAATGAGGGAATGAGAAAGGGATTATAATGGAATAAGTCAGATTAGAGTAAGAGGCGGGACTAAGGGATTATAGAAAGAGGAATAAAGCTGTAAATCGAACCGATAAATAGGAAGGAAGGAATTTATATGTAATATAGCTTAATCGAAATGTGCGTTGAATAATTAGTTAAATCTGGTCAGGCGAATAGAGAGTAATTTTAGTGTTTAGAAGAAATTTATAGGACAAAAATTTTACAATAATCTTGTGAGGAATGTTCTGGAGTTGAACGTGGGATAAGAAAAATTATGGATTAATGTGAATAATAAAGGAATAAATTAAGAGGTTGAAAATGTTTCAAAAGTCTCATATGTTTTATGTATGCAAGGAATTCAGATAAGAATTTTTTCAATGTTATGTCTGGATTTTTCCCAAGCTTTTGAGAGACCAAAAGGGACACGGTATCGAAATTTTGATGAAGAATTTGGCGTTAGAGATTTAACAGTTGGAATAGCGGTATATAAATGTATGTATTTTTGGCACCCTGCATCTTGGAAATTAATTTCCAGCAGGGTACCGGGGTGGGTTTTTTTCTTTTAATCTTTGTAAAGGGGACTTTATCTTTCATGTCTTTTTACTTGTGTCAGTCCTAAGACTGCGGCGATGATGGTGCACCGAGTTGACGGGGTTTTAGTCGACCAAGTCTGGTACTTATTCTAGCAGTCTCTTTAACCGATCCGCTAAGTTTTGTGTTATAAGACTGCGACCACGATTTATATATACTCTCAAAACATGCGTGTATATATATATGAATATAAATATATATATGCATAAATGTGTATGTGTGTGTGTGTAAGTATTATGCCTGTATGCATGCATCTACGTATGTATTCTCATTAGTTCAATCGAATCGAATAATCTCCGTTTCCTTTAATTTCATTTCAATTATAATTATTAATAATACTTAGTGGTAGATAACGGACCCGTGGTTGTACTTCGTTGGTGCAAAGTAATTAGTTAGATTAATATTACATTTAGGTAGATGTGTGTACATGCGTGTGTGTGCGTGCGTGCGTGCGTGCGTGCGTGCGTGCGTGCGTGCGTGCGTGCGTGCGTGCGTGCGCGCCAATTCTGCATTAATGTACGCAGTGACCGTTGCCACCCCTGCAAATTATGAAGAAATGGAAAAGTAGTCAACATCAGTGCTAGCATAGCAATAATAGTGATAATAATTATGATAATGATAATTGTAGTTGTTGTTATTATTATTATTATTATTATTATTATTATTATTATTATTATTATTACTATAAAATATAGTTATTATTTGAAGGCGTTAATATGTTTAGTAGGAGAACACTAATTAATACTAGAGTGGATTAATCATTGTTCCTCATTCATTAATATTGTTATTAGTTTACTTTGTTCAAATTGATTAGTTTTAATTAGCACTTTGGTATTTAATAAGTTAGTTTCTTTAGTCCCTCCTTCTTTAATTTTTAAAACCCATTTACTAAGCAATCAACCATCACAGGTTCCATTCCTTTTTATATTTGACCATAAACAAGGACTTCCTCCCATTCTTTCTCCGCCGAAGTCTCCACCTTAACCCTACCTGTACATCTTTTAAAGCGAATCTTTTACACATCTTATCTTTTACTAACCATTTATTTGGTTCAATATCCAACAATTCGTCAATACCTAAATCTGAATATACATATATTAGTTTATGCCCATTTTTAGTCAGAAACATTTAATACACGACTCCTCCGCATACTCATAGTTTTAATATACCCCCACATTTTTGCTTTCAAAAAACTCGCATCAGTTCTCTAATTTTCATTCTATCCGTTCATCAATGTTCACCGCCCACAGACCATGAAATGGTTATGAGGATAGAATCCTCGGGTACCTCTTTTATAAAGTCCAGTCACAAGCAGCCATTATTACACTTCCCGGCTGGATTCCCACATTTGACTAAAAAAGACTAATTGTAGATTTAAAGAAAAAATAATAAAACGAAATGAAAATATTTTAATTACTGATTACATTAATTTACGATAAGACTGGTCAGCTGCTAAAATCATTAAGACGTCGTCTATTAAGTTCGTAAGGAGCTAGAGACTGAAGAGGGAAACGTATCGCCAGTATCAAAGCATAAAAAGCATTTTAAACGCTTTGAAATCATCAAAACACCTGAATTAATCCACCAAGCTCAACAGACCATTGATTACAATCCCAGAAAAGCCATGAGGTCAATTTCAAAAGATCTCCATGTGTCAGAAGAGACAGTCAGAAATGTTGTCCACGAAAACAACAGATATAAGTTTTATATGATGAGGAAAGATCAATTTGTCAGAAAAAAACAAAAAGAAAGTCACTACATCTCAGGCTCTTAAGTAAACTGAAAGATCCAGCAGAGGAAGATTTGATTTGGTTTTATTCGAACGAGAAAATCTTCGAGCAAGGTCAAAAATTTAACAGAAGAAATGACAGATGTGTAGTCTCTTCTGAAGTTCCTTCTTTCGTTCCAAGTGTTATGCATACAAAATTTCGTGCAACTCTCATGGTTTTAGAGGTTGTCAGCCTCTTGCCAACAAGGCCTTAGAGTTAGCCCTGCCGCAAATTGCGTGTGTGTTTGTGTGTGTGTAATCCATCTGCTGTTATTAATAGTTTTGCATAAACTCTCCGGATATTTACAGGTTTCTGCAGGTATGTGCTGTGACAGAAGGAGTTCCATCGTTTGGTAGCATTTGGCAGCCGATACACAGTTATAAATAAAATGGCTGTGTGGTAAGAAGCTTGCTTCCCAGTCATATAGTTCTGGGTTCAGTCCCACTGCGTGACACCTTCGGCAAGTGTCTTCTACTATAGCCTCGGGTCAACCAAAGCCTTGTGAGTGGATTTGTTAGGCGGAAACTGAAAGAATCCCGTCGTATATATATATATATATATATATATATATATGCGTGTGTGTGTGTGTGTGTGTGTGTGTGTGTGTGTGTGTGTGTGTGTGTACATATATGAGTGTCTGTGTGTCTGTGTCTCTGTGTGTGTGTATGTTTATGTGTCTGTGTTTGTCTCCCCGCCATCGCTTGACAACTGAAACTGGTGACTTTATATCCCCGTTATCTAGCGGTTCGGCAAAGGTGGCCAATAGAATAAGGACTAGGTTTACAATAGAATAAGTCCTGGGAGCGATTTCTTCGACTAAAACACTTTAACGCGGTGCTCCAGCATGGCCGTAGTCAAATTACTGAAACTAGTAAGAGAATAAACGTAAAAGAACACTGGCACATGTGGTAAATATCTAAATGCACTCAGACACCCACAAATATATTACAGCATACATTCTCACCCCATTTTTTTATTTCTTGTTTGTTAATCCTAACCCTAACCCTAACCCTAACCCTAACCCTAACCCTAACCCTCACCCCATCTTTTGATTTCTTGTTTGTTAATCCTTACCCACAAAAATATATCTAAGGCAATACACGTACATAGAGCCACGGTAATGCTCTTCACACACGCACACTCATACAAACGCACAAACACTCACAATGCACTGATATACACGCAACACACAACACACACACAAATCTCAAATGATACACACGGATCTGCGTCCCCATTATCTCCCCTAACTTCGCTCTCCCAACCCGTAAACCTATTTCGTTTACCAACTCGCTTCCTGATCTCTTTCCAACATGGTCGCCTTTTAACAGTGCATCGGCACTGTTTGTCTCCTTTCTAGTTATTCCATTTTCTCTTAAATTCTTTTCTCTGCACATACATACAGCAAACGCATACACACGCACATTTACATACATGCCCCCCCCCCACACACACACACAGAGGCGTACGCGTATTTAAATATCTTTGATCGTGTATTACATTCTATAATAGAAATACCTTGTGGTGTTCCATTCAGCCTCGAGTATGTTTTTTATGCCCATATCAACTTTTCTCCTCTTAAGAGGTCGATGTAACTAGTAATAAAAATACCAAGAAAGGTACAATGGATTCTTAAATGTAATATTGTAGCATGGCCTCAGTCCAGTAGCTAAAAACTGTAGAAACCACAAGTAATAAAAGAAAATCATCTAAAAACACTGACGCAACAGATCCCACCCTTATTTAAAATATGTTTCATAATCTCGGTACAAATATTTATCATAAATACAAATATTTAATTAGAAAACCAAAGTACCATTATTGGTCTTGATGCATTTTCACCAACAATTTTATAATGCAATGGCGTCTACGAGAGACATTGTGCAGGGGCTTGGGCAAGTTTCAGCTACTACCACTACAACCGACCAATGCTTTTGAGTGAATGTCGCAAAAGGAAACTGTACGGAAGCCCGTTGTGTATACATACACATACGTGTGCGTTTGTGTGTGTATGTGTGTGTCTTTATGTACGCCTCTCTCCCACTAC
>NC_142934.1:465551-473051 GCF_046866305.1 Octopus bimaculoides | reverse complement strand
TTCGGCAAGTTTCGGACATCTTGTAAAGATCATGGGCACTGTCGTCCATCTTGTAAAGAATATGAACACAGCCGTCCATCTGGCGACTAAGTAGTAAAAGTGTTTTATAGCCGAGGGTCAACTTTAAGTTAGTTCGACAAACCCGTTTAATCTTTACAGTGAGGCCGCTATTCGGTGAGATGTTCCAAAGCTCGTTTTTCTCTTTTCAGTTTGGAACAGTTGGTTATTTCAGAGTCAACTGTGGTACTCACAGAAACACTACTGTACCGCACAAACGACCAAATGCAACGTTAGTTATTGTTACAAATTACATTCATTCCTGCCGTGGCTACACCGCCTTTCGGTGATTATGTGTTGTTTCCGTCTTCAAGCCAATAGTATGTATTTTGGAAGAGATTTCTCTATATTTTTTTCTAGTTGATTGAAAGACTCGTTCAAGGTCAAATTTATTTGTTCAGTCTTTCGGACATTCACTCAAAGTCATCGTTAATAGACGACTCCTTAGTTTAATCTTCGGATATATTTCTCAACACCTCTAACTTCCCTAAGCAAAAACAAAAATTAATAGAAAAAGAGAAAGAAAAAACTCCAGGTATTTGGGAAAAGGTAAGCATGAAAAGATTTCTAGATTAAATTCCTCAACCCAGCCGCAATACAACCATTCAATTTCAGATGAAATTTGGAATTTGAGTGTTTCTATCAAAATAACTTTTTTATAATTACTTCATATTAGTAGGATGTATTAATGATATTCTCATTTTTGTTCGGCTTCCATAAATAATAGAGAAGTATGAACACATAAACGAAACTCCTTGATTAAAAACACTTCAGATTTAATCCCTACCCGCATTCGCTCCAGTCATGGCTCTCACCAAAAAACTGTAACTCTACTGAAAATACAAGGCTTAACGAGAGAGAAAAAGATTACAGTGACGGCCAAAATGTTTCTCAGCTCGTTTTTTTGTTATTTTTACTTATTTTTGTTTTGTTTTTTTAAGAAAAGAATAAAATAAAATGAAAAAAAAAAAACCAAAAATCAACTCGATTCACGAATGTTGGCAACGGCGTAACTTCCATCACATCGCAGTCTACAGAAGTTAAATGTTTCTCTTGTAATTCCAAAACTGGTTTCCTCATTTATGAAGATCTGTCAATCTCATTTACAAATTGAAGGAAAAACAGAAAAAACAAACACATACATACGTACATACATACATACATTCATACGTGTGTGTGTGTGTGTGTGTGTGTGTGTGTGTGTGTGTGTGTGTGTGTGTGTGTGTGTGTGTGTGTGTGTGTGTGTGTGTGTGTGTAAAAAATGCACACGAAACGAGAAACTAAAACTGCAGCTAGATATTTGTTAAGCCGAGTAAATGAAAATCGCAGCTGTTTGTCTAATTGATTCGAATCGGCAGCAAAGTTAATAAATCTGTAATCTATTGTACTACGTAACCACAGTCTTAATAAAAAAACATAAATTAAAATTGCCTTTAAGACCGTCGGCTAATTATTTTAATTGGATCAGTTATGCCTGCTTTAATTATTCTTATTATTTTTAATGTACTTGATTAGAAGTTCCTACTTGATTACGGAACTGTAGATACAAGAGAAATATCACGAAATAAATAGCCTACCTGTTTCTGCGATTATATTCTGCCAGCCTCCACACACAGAAATAAATATTACGAAAAGAAATAGCAAAGAAATTAAAGAGGAAACCAGGCAGAGATTTATTATCAAAATTTCATCATTATGTTTTTATTACATTTTATTACGGACGTATTACACACATTTAATGCAATTCTGTTGTTGTATCGGATCTGATTGCAGTTGTTGGAAGAAAATGTTGGACAAAAATGGCCTTCGAAAATAAACTATTTACTTCTCACATGTGGGTGGGGGATGTCTGGGTATGTATCATTAGATATATATTCTCTCCTTCTCTAACCCCCCCCCCATCTCTCTCTCTCCCTTTCTCCCTCTCTCTTTTTCTCCCTGTCTCTCTGTTTACACATCTATGTATCTATCACTTTATCTATCTACCTCCCTACCGACCTATCTATCTATCTATCTATCTATCTCAATATATATAGCGCACGCATACACACACGCACACATACACACACGCACACATACACATGTATTTGATAAATGATCTACAGAAGTTATGGAATGATTCAAGAGCTTAGAGTTTCGTTAGCACTTATCAAGTCTGTTCAGAGTCAGTACACGAAACTGCGGGTCCATGAGTCACTGTGTAATTTCATCGAATGATTGATAATAAAATATACATACATATACTCAAAATTCGAGATCTATTTTCTTGTGTGCATCACCATATATTTACACGCAACATCAATAGTTTTATTAAGGGGGCGAACTGGTACAAAATGCTTACCGGCATTTCGTCCGTCTTTACGTTCTGAGTTCAAATTCCACTGACGTCGACTTTGCCGTTCATCCTTTCGGGATCGATTAAATAATTTCAGGTGTTTCGTGATTCACATGCTATAAACGGTCGTGACTCTTGGTGCTACCAGTAAAGCGTTCCATCGGAGAATGGATACATAGGCTCGGGATTGGCTGTGTGGTAAGTAGCTTGCTTCCCAACCACATAGTTCTGAGTTCAGTCCCACTGTGTGGCACTGTGGACAAGTGTCTTCTACTATGGCTTCCGGCCGACCAAAGCCTTGTGAGTGGATTTGGTAGACGGAAACTGAAAGAAGCCCATCGTATATGTATATATATATATATATATATATATATATATATATATATATGCATGTATTTATATATATATGTGTATGTATATGTTTGAGTGTCTGTGTTTGTTCCTCCAACATCGCTTGACAACCGATGCTGGTGTGTTTATGTCCCCCGAGAGAATAAGTAATAGCCTTACAAAGAATAAGTCTTGGGGTCGATTTGTTCGACTAAAGGTGGTACTCCAGCATGGCCGCAGTCAAATAACTGAAACGAATAAAAGAATAAAACAGAATAAAAGAATACATACATACATACATACATACATACATAAATACATACATAGGTACGTACATTTACCCTAGCGGTGGTCTTCCCTTGGGCATGTGAACTTTCTCCAGCACCCACTATACGACCTTGGAGGGCCCGTACCCTCCCCTGCTGCCGTTAGTTAGACTACTGGAACTTCAGTTACTATGACAAGATTTAGGATGAAAACTGGAATCCTTGGTAAGTGGGATTTGAACTCAGAATGTAGGGAGCCGGATGCACCAACGATTTTGCCTCTGTCGCTGAGTAACGTGAAATGTAATGTTTTGATCAACAAGACAAAGCGCCACCCGGTCTGCGAATCGAACCGAGAACTTAGCGATGGTGAGTGCAACACCCTAACTTCTAGGCCACGCGTCTTCACACATGCCTCACACACACACACATACACACACACACACAAGCACACACTTACGCATGCACACATACACACACACACACACACGCATACACACACACGCATACACACACATACACTTATATACTGCGTATGTAAGTACAGAAATGGTAGACAGACCGACAGACAGATAGATAGATAGATAGATAGATAGATAGATAGATAGATAGATAGATAGATATGTTTCTTTATTAGCCACACTGGTCTGAACACAGAGGGGATAAGGTAAAAGCTTTGCTGTTACATCTGTTAGCATCCCTGTATATTTCTGTGGTGGGCGAAGAGTTTTTCTAAAAACATCAAAAATCACGTCTCATCTGTGTCACGTCTCAACTATGTCACGTCTCATCCCTGCCATACACAAGTATCTCAATTTGGTAAATGTTTAACATACTCTGTCCGTCTGAGGTAGAGGACCACGAATTACACCGATTTAGAAAACACCAAACACTTACATTCGTCTTAGTTGTATTATTTAACACTGTGATGTGGAGGCGTAATGGCCCAGTGGTCGCGGTCATAGGATGGCAGTTTTGATTCCCAGGCCGGGCGTTGTGAGCGAAAACACCTAATGCCCCACGAAGCTCCGGCAGGCGGTGGTGGCGGGCGAACCTTGCTGTATTCTTTCACCAGAACTTTCTCTTACTCTTTCTTCCTGTTTCTGTTGTACCTGTGTTTCAAAGGGCCAGCCTTGTCACACTGAATCTCCCCGAGAAATTCGTTCACGGTACGCGTGTCTGTGGATGAAAAGATGAAAGGCAAAGTCGACTTCGGAGGAATTTGAACTCAGAACGTAAAGACAGACGAAATGCCGCTCAGCATTTTGCCCGGCGTGCTAACGGTTCTGCCAGATCGCTGCCAACGTCATAAATAATATGACAATACACTGTTGTGTTATGACATTTTATACGACTAAATATTTATCGTATTATTGTCGTTTATATGCCAATGTGTTATGCGATGTCCCTTGTTTAAAAAGTATAACATTTTTATTTCATATGAATTATTCCATTCATGTATCAGACGGAAATTTTAGTAATATTAACTATACTTAATTTAGCAGTACTTTAATTAACAGTAATCAACATGAGTAATATTAATCTCTCATTTATTACAATTAGCGAACCAAATTGCCTCTCTGGCGATTCCTTATACTTACAGAATGGAATAACTTCGGTCGTTGTATAGCAGACACGGTTAAAATATTTCGATGTAAAAGTCAACAGAGGCTGGCAGTGGCGAAGTTGGCAATGGCGGAGTTTATAGACTTCAAAAGACAACTGCTAACAAAGTTGCTTTAAAGTAGGAATTGGACGAGTTTAATGAAAATTAAATTGTTTCTAATCAGTCTGATGACTTTAATTTAATGTGTGAACACCGTAATTATCAGATTCACAAATTGGTGATCGAACAGAGATCAATAGATCAGAGAAATATACAGATTAGGAATGTATGTTTATATAAGATATAAAATGACATTGCACGTGTCTTGTTGTTGTTGCTGTTGCTGCTGCTGCTGCTGTTGTTGTTGTTTACCACTTGACGAGGTTTCACTTAGTTTTATTGTCAACGAAATTCCAGCCTGTGACCGTTCCTTATTTTCTCTGGCACATTCTGTCACACACACACACACACACACACACACACATACACACGCATACACAGAAACACGCACACACGCACACATACGCACGTACAAATAGACATACACACACACACACAAACACACTCATCTATACATACATATATATATGCATATATATATATATATATATATATATATACAGACACACGCACACATATATATGTATATATGTATACGTACATACATATGTGTGTGTGCGTGTGTGTGTATTTATATACAAATATATATATAAGCATATATATATATAAGCATATATATATATAAGCATATATATACCTGTATACATGTATACTTGTGTGAGTGTGTGTGTGTGTGTGTGTGTATGTGAGATGGTGTACTAAAACTTTAAATCGCAATTTTTTTTCTCTTCTTTAAACACCAGTTAGAGACCACTGCATAATTATTCCAGAAAATGCGTTTATGGGGGCGGGGGGAACATTGAGTGACAAATAGAAGAGTAAGACAGCGGGTGATCATAGGAGGTGCTAGAAACAAAAGTTAAATTTCCCTTAAATCATACACACTTTTCGTCTGAAAATTATTTTGAAATTATAAACAGAAGCAAATTACAGATTCTGACTGTTCATATTTTAAAACTATGATTTAAAAAATATTTGGGATAAAATCTGAAATGTTAGGATTCATGGAGGGGCGGGGTTAAGGAGAGGATTGTAATGGTATCCATCGATTTCCAAAGTTTTGGAAAAAACCTTCAAGTCTTCACCCTTCGTTTTTAACTGCGTAATGAGAAGGATGGTGAAAGAATTCCTAAATCTTCACAGCTGGCACAAGGAAAAAAATGAAAAGAATCTTTAATAGACCAAGTGAGAGGGCAGTAGCGTCTTACATCTAATATGAAGGAGATCAGAAATGTAAAAAGGATTCTATGCGGGTTTAATATAACTGGAGAACAACTGTATACACCTTACACATTTAATGCTTTTGCAGTTAAACTGCGAATTAACGAGAGCCGAGTTTCTTTGTTAAAAATCACCCAGCAAAAATGTTCTGAGTCAATTCATTGGTAAGATTTTGCTACTTTCCCTAACTTTATAATTTCACAAGCTTCACATATAATCCTTTAAGTATTTAGCTCTATCTCTCTAGTTTATAACCTCAAGCCTTCATGCATATACATACGAACACACCGACACACACACGTACCTATATATATATATATGCGTGTGTGCGCGCATTCATCGTTCTATGTATCGCTATGTCTCTCTCTCTATGGCTGATACCACTGACACAAACGGTGTCTGTTTTTGTCCATTCACTTAAAGGTCTACCAAATATTCTTTGCTAAAATACAGACTTTAAAAGATGTGTACTAGAATCGATAGGAACGAGGAAAAAATTTCAAGGCCGTGGCAGCAATAATGCCCCAACCAAACAACTCAAAGCAACATATATATATATATATATATATATATATATATATATATATATATATATATATATATATATATATATATATATATATATATATTTAACACACACGAAGACTCTATGTATATATAAAATGTCCTTGATATGCTGACGTACATATAGTGTTGGAGACAATGGTATTTGCGTTCTAGTAAAAATGTATGTCTATAGCATGTCTTCGTCTTCCTCTTTCTCTCAGTATATATATGTGTGTGTGTGTGTGTGTGTGTGTGTGTGTGTGTGTGTGTGTGTGTGTGTGTGTGTGTGTGTGTGTGTGTGTGTGTGTGTGTGTGTGTGTGAGAGAGAGAGAGAGAGAGAGAGAGTATTATTGCCCCTGTTTGCGTCCACATGTTTATTTGAAAATGTTAGTATGTGTGTGATGTGTTCACATCTGATTATATGTATATTGGACTTTCTCTCTCGCTCTCGCTCTCTCTCTCACTGTACATGTGTGTACGTGTGACTGTGTGTGTGCGCGTGCGTGTGTCTGTGAATGTCATTTGGTTGTATATGTCCCATCCAGTAATAGAATAGGTGAACGCCCCTTATTAAAATTAGGCCATGAATTAAGGTTGTGGTTTCACAAAAGCCACACCTCTTCCAATCTCACTCTTAGCCTCTGCTGCATCCATCCTTTCTCTTTGTCTTAACGCCATTCTCCACACACACACACACACACACACACACACACACACACACACACATGCACACATACACACATCGCACACGCACACACAAAAACACACGCACACACACATACACACACATAAATACATATGCATACACACACAAACACGCACAAGCACACACACATACACACACACAACCGCACCCACTCATACCGCACAAACTCACATACCACACACAGACATACACACACACACACAAGCGTACCCACTCATACCACACACACACACGCACACACATTTCACTAACAATCTCTGTCTCTTACGGTCTATTTCAAACTTCTATCGCATGGAGACACTTGCCATTTCAC
>NC_142934.1:455551-460551 GCF_046866305.1 Octopus bimaculoides | reverse complement strand
GAATATATTAGGAATCCAACCGGTGGTCATTCTTCTTTATATATACGTATATAGAGAGAGAGAGGGAGAGAGGGAGAGAAGGAGAGAGGGAGAGAGGGAGAGAGGGGGAGAGAGAGAGGGAGAGAGAGAGGAAAAGAGAGAGGGATAGAGAGAGAGGAAGAGAGAGAGGGAGAGAGAGGAAGAGACAGACAGACAGACAGACGGACAGACAAGTAAATAGATAGATAGATAGATAGATAGATAGATAGATAGATAGATAGATAGATAGATAGATAGATAGATAGATGGAAAAATACTGTTTCGACTGAAACATTTACTGTCTGTTTTAAAACATAAAACCTGTTTAACTCAAACAAATATAAAACTCTAATGCCTTTTTGAATCCTTCCTTCTTACGCTTCCTCTGTTTATATATATACACGTATATATGCGTGTGTGTGTGTGTGTGAGTATGCATGTTATACATGTATATTCGAAAAACAAGACTCATCAATCATCCCCCTGCTAATTTTCTTAATAGATTTGGTCGGCCAGCCAGAATTAATGTTGTTTATAGAGAAGTAGTGTTGTAATAACCCAGTCTTGCAGTTTTGTAGTCATGTAATAGAACGAATTTGTTTGTTATATAAAACATTTGACGTTACTGCATCATATATATATATATATATATATATATATATATATATATATATATATATATATATATATATATATATATGTCTGTGTGTTGTATGTATACATAGTGAGAGAGGAGGAGAGAGGGAAAGGGGGAAGCAAAGTCTTTGAAGCTGTGATGATGTTTTCCAAACTGATGGCGTCAATAGAGTTGATATTTGACTTAAACATCTGTTGCTTTATGCCTGTAGGGGAAACGAATGTGAGTGTGTTTACGTGTGTGCATGTGTGTGTGTCTGAGTGTGTGTGTGTGTGTGTGTGTGTGTGTGTGTGTGTGTGTGTGTGTGTGTGCGTGTGTGTGGTACATGCACGTATACATGTTCATTCAAATATACACATACATAAATGAACGTGTACAAATGTACAATTGTACACATATATGCTTGTATGCACACATACAATCATATTCGAATGTGCATCATATATTATGCATATATATATATATATATATATATATATATACAATATCATGAATGTATATGTGTAGTGTATGTATAAAGTTTATGCTGCTAAGTTTTAGTTGCGGGAGGAGCGGTCACTGACCTCAACTTAATTAAGCAAATCGCTAATGAGATCTTAAAAAGGAATCCATATTTATCAGTCATTGTTGTTTTAGAGGTTTTGCAGTATTCTTTGTTGGCAATGCGAACCCCCTTCTGAACGGCATCAGGGGGAAGGAAATAAGGGACGTTGAATTAGAATTAACGGTCCGGGGGGGGGGGTCTATGTCTGTGTTTGTGTGAAACATTGATTTTTTTTTTTTTCTTGTGCAGGTTTAGATTTATACTACTTTCCTTTAAGGCGGCGAGCTGTCAGAAACGTTAGCACGCCGGGCAAAATGCTTAGCGGTATTTCGTCTGCAGTTACATTCTGAGTTCAAATTCCGCCGAGATCGACTTTGCCTTTCATCTTTTCGGGGTCGATAAATTAAGTACCAGTTACGCACTGGAGTCGATGTATTCGACTTAATCCCCTTGTTTGTTCTTGTGTGTCTCCTCTATGTTTAGCCCCTTGTGGGCAATGAAGAAATAAGAGATGTTAGCACGCCGGGCGAAATGTTTAGCGTTATTTCGTCTGCCGTTACGTTCTGAGTTCAAATTCCGCCGAGGTCGACTTTACCTTTCATGATGTGTGTGTGTGTGTATTGAAGCTAAGATTAAGTTCAGTTTTCATTGGGTTTGGTTTATGTGCGTAACTGTGACATTATTTCATTATCAAATCCGTACCATTTGCGTTGGGACCAACGGAACTATCTTACTTATTGTCTCCGTACCTTGGCCTTCATTTCAGAGTCAGATCCCCATAATATCGTGATTGGTGTAATCATTCAAGACTTACCAAACTCTCACAGGGTGTTTTAGAAATTGTTAAGAAACCACGTCACGTGGTGTTTTAAGGAAATCAATAACCCCCTCCACACACACGCACACTGTCTACATTGCCTACTATCGAAAATAGTTTGTATAGAATTTGGCCGGAGATACACTGAAAACCATCTTTTTGGTAAAGAACATGGACCAGGTGCAGCATAGTCAGAGACTGGTGGAATATGGCATTCAAATACTCGGCAAGGAATTACAACGCTACCACACGCATAACATCAAAAAGCACGCCAACATTTAATGGATGCGATTACATATATATGTATATATATGCGAGCGTGTGTGTGTGTGCGTATGTGTGAGTGTATGCGTATATGCATGCATATGTATGTACATGTATAAGTATTTGTATATGTATATGTATATTTATGTATATGTATGTATATGTATGTGTATATATACAAGCATGTGCATACACATATGCATTTATGCAAATAGCTATACATATATATACATGTGTGTATGTATATCTATACATGTGCATATATAAGTGTGCATATATATACATGTATATATATATATATATATATATATATATATATATATATATATACGTGTGTGTGTGTATACATACCTGGATATATACATTTTTATTTATAGCACATAAATTGGCTTATAACATGTGAAATGTATTTTCGTGTACAAGGTGTGGTTCACATATTTATTCATCTCTATACGTTTTCCTGATAATTGAAGAAGTGGTTCGCTTTGAAATCGGCTAATATTTCACTGTTGACGAGCAGAGTGGGTTTAAGACGACCAACAAAATACCAGCTGCTCTCTGCACCTCCTTTTTACATACAAACAGATCTAAGTTGATGATTGACGGCATAAATCGTTAGCAATATGTATCTACTTGATGACCTTACACCAAAATACTCATCAAAGTGTTTTACTAAAGATCTCATGTTAAGCCAGTTACATGTTAGCAACGAATTGCTGTGTCTCTAGCGTGACATCTTGTCATGACACTCGTCACAGTTGCTTACACAAAAGAACAATGGTACAATAACTTACAGTTTTGGATTCCTTGCAATCAGCAGTTTCAAGAGCTTCCTACATTTCGCGACATCCGTTTTAAAATTAAATTCCTTACGTCGAGAACAATATGGTAGTATTTCATTATTTAGTATCTTTTTGCCAATGGGCGCACGTGTAAGCTACATCATAACAACATATGCATACATACAGACATACATACATACATACATCTCAAACTAAATTATTTAATAGAGTCTCGGTGTTACTCGTTCCACTCTGACCATATTCCACCTCTGTTCGTTGTCCATTCAGTCCTTATCAACACAAGGCGATGGCGGAGGTGTTGCTTGTTAATGGCGAACAGAAGTGTTCCTGGTAATTTTCTTTTGGATTTGACCATTAAGTGACCAGTATTTTCACCAAATTCGGAGATTCGACTGGTGGTACTTCGACAAAACTAGTTCTTTTCCTCTTGTGTCATCTTTTCTTGCTTTCCTGGGAGAAATCCACTTAAAAATCCTTTCGTGAGACACATACAAAAACGGAACTTTTTATCCTGCGCCACCAGCCATTGAATCCGTTTTCGTATCGACGACGGAACATAGCATTAGAATAACCCTGTGATCTTCTGGGATTATAGAAATTTGAATGTCTACATTGAACCTTCCTTACCTTATGTCGCTTCTAATCAGTTTGGTGATCACTAACTGCCCTTATTTCCACCAAAGGGATAATTTGCCAAGGCTTAACGTCATCTTCAATGCCTTTCACTGAATCCCTCTTGCTGCACAGCCCCATGTATTATTACAGAACTCAAAACAAATGAATGACGCACGGGACCGACTTCATTTTATTTCTCTGGCTTCCTTTATGAAACCCTGGCATACAATCCCTCATCTCCTACCCCGATCAATGGAGGAGTTATCACTCCCTAATAAATCGGGACTTCTACGGCTTGATTGAACAGAAAAAGAAAAGATCCTCCGAGTGTTCTTTAGGGATGTAGCTATATGTGCCATTTCTCTTAGCTCAATCTTCAATAAAGATCCCAGGAAGTGAACCACATCCCTTGCTCCAAGCACGTCCATCTTATCTCTTCCTAGTCACAAATGTTTCATTTCCTCTCTATGTCTAGAAACACTAACGTAAGCGTACACACTGTATTGCTCAGAAGACATTCACTCACTAAAAAAGGCATTTTAACCAAATATGTGAATGGTTCGTTGTTGTGGTTTAACAGCATTTTTCACATGGTCCGCATTGACATTTATACATATTATAATATTAATACTTTTTGTGGAAATCGCTTTTCTGGCAATAAAATGAAATATGATATATATATACATACATATATATATATATATATATATATATATATATATATATATATATATATATATATATATATATATATATATATATATATATATATATAAAGAGAGGAAGAGAGACGATGTGACAGTGAAACATAGAAGTGAAAATTCATCCTACTGCAATGAGTGCACTTGGTACGACAGCCAAACCGCTCCCGAAGAGGTTGAACGATATTGGAATTGAGGCACTTATTGTCACCATTTAGAAAAAGTGTCACCCTGATTTCTACAAGAATCCTAAGAATGGTTCTTGAAAGTTTAAGAGACTTGCTGTCACCAAACTTCACAATAATATGTCTGCTAATTAAATTAGCATGTAATAGCTTTTGTATAATAATAATAATAATAATAATAATAATAATAATAATAATAATAATAATAATAATAATAATAATGATAATAATGGGAAAAGCGAAACACGAAAAGTGAAAGAAGAAGAAGAAGAAGAAGAAGAAGAAGAAGAAGAAGAAGAAGAAGAAGAAGAAGAAGAAGAAGAACAACAACAACAACAACAACAACAACAACAACAACAACAAGACCGAATGTAAAGAAATGCAAAAGGGAACTTTGTGTAATATAACTCCATATC
>NC_142934.1:435551-450551 GCF_046866305.1 Octopus bimaculoides | reverse complement strand
TGAGAGATTGACCAGAGAGGAAAGTATTTGTCTCTAATCCTTTCAGACGCGTCCACCAGATGCATTCTTTGGCCATAGCCACAAGTACGATAAATACAGCTCTTCCTTCCCGTTTAAAGGAAGGAGGCGTGACGATATTGACGATAGACTCGGTTGATAAACCGACTCGTCCCACACGCGACAGCAGTCGTTCGACATAAGCCCCCAGCTCCGAAATGGTTGGACACTGCACGAGTGCGTGCAGAACGGTTTCATCGCTCTGACCGCATCTCGGGCAGGTCGGCCCCACATTTCGCGAGCCGTGTCTATAGAGCTTATCCCGAACGGGTAGCGCCTCTCGGTAACACTGCCAGGCCAGGGATCTCTGGAAGTTGTCCATAGGTCCCGGCCCGAAAGTCGTCCTGAACAGGCGGGTCAGGTATTCCTCGTCGACGCCCAGGTTCGCCCCGAGATCGTCGTCGTACCTGCCCTCCACTAATCCCCTATAGAATGACTTCGTTGTGATGCAGCCGCTCAAGGTCGACCCGGGACGGCAAAGTTGTTGCAGAGCAACGCGACACTCACGGTGCCATTCGCCATTCCTCGGCCTCTTTTTGATCCACGACTGCAGCTCGGTCATGGAGACGAGCTGCGGGAAAGCGCGTCGCACAAACGGCGACCACACCTGCTCACCGTCGTCTACGTAGAGCCGGAGATGTCGCAGTCTCAGCGCATGTCTGCGCATCATCAACCACGGCATGCCCAGCCCTCCTTTCAGCGGGTGTTGGCAACAAACGGATCGCCTCACCATCGGAACGCTTCCTTTCCACAAAAAGCGGAAGAGGATGCGCTCCATTTCGGTGATGGCGCGATCGGGACAAGGCACGACGGTCAGGCGGTATTCGATGACGGACGCGATGTACGCGTTCGCCACCTCCGCCCGACCTTTTAGGGACAGCTTCCTCTCGGACCATTGCCGGCAGAGAGTGGCCACCCTACTCGTTATCTCGTCCCAGTTCTTCTCCGTTTGCAGGTCCGGACCGAACCAGACTCCGAGCAACTTGACCGGACCGTCCGTCCAGCGTCCCACTACTGAGGCGCTGCCGGACGGTATGGGCTTGCTTCTCCAGGTGCCGAGCAGCAAACCCACCGACTTATCCCGGTTGATTTTCGCTCCCGTCACCGCTTCGTAGTCTTTCAGCGTCTCGCTGACAAGCTCGATGTGCTCGTGGCTAGACGCTATGACGGTGACGTCGTCCGCGTATGCCGACACGCTCGTCCCGCACCCCAGTTCTCGCGGGATGCCCCTCAGCGTCGCCAGCTTCCGCAGTAGTGGCTCGAGAGTCAATACGTACAGGAGCGGCGACAGGGGGCATCCCTGACGAACCGAACGTGCAATGTCGAAGGGTACCGATAGACGTCCATTGACGCGAACAACCGAACGGATGCCTGTGTACAAGGCAGCCATCCAGCCGCGGAAAACGGGACCGAAGCCGGCCGCTTCGAGGACGGCCTCCAAGTATCGATGGTCTACCCTATCGAAAGCTTTCGATTGATCCAAATTGATCAGGGCCCCACCCATGCCAGGTTCCTTAACTACCCTCTCTATGATGTAGCGCATCAGATGGAGGTTGTCATGGATGCTCCGGCCCGGCACGGCGCACGTCTGATCCGTGCCGACCAGTTTCTCGATGACAAGCGCCAACCGCTTGGCTAACACCTTGGCCAAAATTTTCATGTCTGCATTGAGCAGAGTGATGGGCCTAAAGTTATCTATGGCGTCCCCCTTGTTTGGATCTTTCTTCAGCAGCGTTACCGCTCCTCGGCTCACAAAACCGGGAATGCTCCCGTTCTGCTGCCAGTTGCAGTACACGACCGCCAAGACTTCTCCAAACAAGTCTGGCATACAGTTGTAAAGCTCGTAGGGCAGACCATCCAAACCCGGAGATTTGTCCGTCGAGCAACCCGCCATCGCGTCCCTCACCTCCTCCGCCGTGATGACCCCTTCGCAGCACTCCGCCTCTCTTGCCGAGAGTCGTGGCAAGCTGTGCAGGTAGGCACTAAAGTCCACCCTGCCTTCTCGCTCGCCACTCCTCCCGAACAGTCGGGCAAAATGCCGCTGAAACGCCTCGCACATCTTGCTCGGCTCGAGCAATTCGCGCCCCTGTTCGTCTACCAGAGACCGGATGGTGGCTCTGTTACCCCGCTGCGCCTCCGCCACCCGGGCCTCTCGTGCGGCTCCAACACCTTCATTCCTCAGAGCACGCATCCTTGCCCTGACAGCACACCCTTCGTGTTTAGCATTGAAGTGTTGGTCGAGGGCCAACCTCGCCGCTAAAACGTCGGATGCGATGCCACTTCGCAATGCCTCTTCTAACTTTATCACTAGCTCCCCCTCTTCTCTGTTCCTCTCTACAGCTAGTGCCCTGCTATACCTTATTGCTTCCGCCCTCACTGCTCTCTTGAGGGCAAACCACCATTTGTTGTTGACGATGGCTCCCGTCAAAGCCCTCTTTACTAACGTGCTAATCCGGTCTCTGAAAACCTGTCTCGACGGGAAAGACGCGTTTAGTTTCCAGTAACCGGGACCCTGCCTATGTGCCTTATCTAAGTCTAGCGTACACGTCACAAGTTTGTGATCCGTGTAGCTGACTATGTGGAACTGTGGACATCCTAAACTATCTCTATCTCTTGTCCTACACACTATCCTATCTAGATACGATCTCGACGACCCAATGCGGTTGCTCCAAGTCCACGTTGGCACATTTGGGTGGTCGAGTCGGTACCTGTCAGACAACTGGAAGCGTCTGAGCAGGTCTATGAGGCCTTTGCATCCCCTTCTACTTTTGTCACTCCCCACGTAGTCTAGATGCGTGTCCAAGGTAGCATTCCAATCCCCCACTAAAAGTAAGGGACGAGACGTTCCCAGGAATACTTCTAGACGTCGAAAGAAGTCTGACCGACCTGTTAAAGGAGGCACATAAACTGCCAGCAACCGAAAAGCGCCTCCATCGCTGCCGTCCACATCTAGGACAACCAGTCTACCCTCCGGGTCCGTAAATATCGTCTTTACTTGGAGATCCAGACTCTTGCGAAAAAGAACCGCCGTGCCACTACCGCCCATCCTCGGCAGACAGGGAGAAAAATAAATGTTAAACTGTCCGCCAAACATGGACTTTAGGGCCCGCGGTTCATGGAGTCTGGTCTCACTAATGGCTATGATATCCAAATTGTGTGACTTGATGTCATTTAAGAGGTACCCTTGTTTCCAAGGGGACCCTAAGCCACGCACATTCACACAACCAATCTTCACCATGATTCTATTTATACGTGTGCTTTAAAGCACAAAACAAAAGAACAGAGTGTTACTTGCCGTTAGAAAGTTTTGTTTCCTCCTTGGATTTTTCACCAAGGAGGCTATTGTACAATTTCTTGCACAAATATTTCTGGAATCCCCCTACCGAGTTGGGGTAGAGGGATTTTATTGTGTTGTGTAATGCTGGTGTTACATGAATAATTTTAATGTGTTTTGGCGGTGTTGTACGTGGGTGGTTGTTGGTTTTGATATCGTTATTTGTGATGTTTGTTTTAGAGTTGATGTAATTCATCAACTCTGTGTTTGTACTGTCTATTGCTGTTAGCATTGTTTTTTTTATATTACTATTGGTGTTAGTAGTATTTTCGGGAGATGTGAATCTCCCTGCTTTGTTTGTGTTTGCATTTTGTTTTGTTTTCTTCTTACTGCGCTTCCTCTTTCCTTTCGTAGCTATTTTCCACTCCTCCCCACTCTCTTCATCGGATGATGGGAGATCTGAGGAGTCAGAAAGAGGTAACGGCAAATTTTGTGCGTCTGTGTGTGTTTCTGTGAATGTTTGTGTTGCTGTTTTTATTGATGTTGGCTGATTGTTATTTGTGTGTGGTGTATGTGATATGGGGGAGGGAGAGGCAGTCTTGGAATTTTCTTTTTTTTCTTCTGTTTTTGCAGTTTCTGTTGTCTTTTCTGTTGTGGTTATTGCTGATATTTCTGTTGTTGTTTTTTGCGTTGCTGGTGGTGTTGGTAGTAAGGTTTTTCTGTTGGGGGTATTTGGTAGTTGCTTCTGTTGTTGTTGTTGTTGTTGTTGTTGTTGTTGTTGTTGTTGTTGTTGTTGTTTTTGTTTAGCGGCCAGAGGGCAGTCCTTTTTCAGATGTGCTTCGCTGTTGCATAGGTAACAGCGAGGTCGCCTGCCCTCTACCACCACATACAGCTTGTGGTCCTCTGCCAATCTAATGTTTGGAGGAATTTTCTGTGAAGCCTCCTCCGTGATGTGGAGAAGGATTTCCAGATTTTTCCCTCCCCAGTTCTTTTCCTCTCCGACCGTAATCTCCAAAATATTTGCCTCCTCCATTTCCAGGCACACGGCCGATATCAGCCATTGGGTGTCCACCTCCGATGGCACATTTTTTATCATAACTTTGGTCACTCTCTGTCCTAGATAACTCGGTATCATTACCAAGTCATCTGTGCGGAGAGAGAGTGTCGAAAATTGTTTAGCTAAATTTTCATCCAGAAACCTTACTTGCACCGTTCCAAATTTCCTTCCCCAGGTGACATGATTCTGATAAGGCCAAATTTTTCTAAGACAAACTTCAATTTTATCTGTGCTAACATTTTCTACACGTCTGGTTTTTGTGTTTACCAGTTTATAAATGATGCACTTTTTGTTTTTCATTTCTATAATATCTTTTGGGATGTTAATTCTGACATCATCTCCTTCTTTCGTAAGAAGGGATTTTGTGTCTTTTATTTGTTTTTGTGTGAATGTCACTGTTGTTCTTTTTTCCTTTAGAGCATTTGCGAAATTTGTTTTTGTTGTGCTGGCGGACATGTTCTTCTGGATATTTTTGTTTATGTTGGTGTATGTACTGCCTGGTTCAAAGGTGGTGGTAGTGGCAGCAGAGTTTGTTGAACAGGTGATGGTGTCATTGCTGACGGCCGATAACTTTACTTCCTTGTTGTTGCTGTTGTTGTTGTTGTTGTCGTTGTTGCTGTTGTTGTTGTTGTTGTTGTTGTTGTCGTTGGTGGTGGTGATGATGGCGTCAGCAGCAGTGGTGCTTACGTCAGAGACATTTGTGACGGTTTTCACGCATGGTTTTGTAACCTTGGTTACAGTTTTGTTTTTGTTGTTGGTGTTGGTGGTGGTGAGAGGGCTGTTAGTAGCTGTACTCACAGTCTTTGTGACGTTTATAGCAACTGCGTTCGTGTCACTGCATGAGCACGCGCTATTCTGTTCTTTTTTCTCTTCTGGCATCTGAAGCCTCGGGAAATGCTTGTCAAAAGAACAAGACAAGCGTTCCAAAATTATGTTTCTCGACATTTTTCAAATGTCAAGAAGGAAATTTTTGTATTTTGCTAGGGCCGAAACTGCCCTTGAAAATACACACAAATGAAGCCTAGGTGCTTCGCAACAAAATTATTAAAAAATTCCAACAAAATGTGGACAGTAAAAGGTCAAATAAACGTTTACCTTCGCAGCCGATGTGACAGCACGTCCGTGAGAAGAGATAGATAGATAGATAGATAGATAGATAGATAGATAGATAGATAGATAGATACATTTCTTTTATTAGCCACACAGGGCTCAACGAAGATGGGACAAATACAATGTAGAGCTTTTCTTTTTGGGAGGGGGAAGGAAGGAAAAAAAAAAAAAAAAAAAAAAAAATTGGTGGTGTCGATCAAAAGGGATCGTAGGAAGGGAAAAAGGGGCAGTTCGATCAAAAGGGATCGAAAAAAAAAGGAAAGGAAAGGCCGATCAATAGGGATCGTCTATCACACAGTAATGTTCTCGTGTAAAAAGAGGGGAGGACAGTTTAGGTTTAGCCGTGGAAGGAAAAGCCTACGGAAAAGACCACGGTAACCTTGGTCAATATTCTCATTGAAGAAACTATAACAGTAAGTGACTCTCTTTTGCCTTTTTGTTTTATTTATTTTTTCTTGTTCATAGGGTTATGCTCAAGATGGCTCCGTCGTTCACACGTGCCATCCTTGCTACATTCACCCATCTTTTTTTGAAGCATTCACTAGACAAGACTTCCCTTTCTACTCTCAACTTCCTCTTCAGGTGATACTTGAAGAAGTTGATGAGAGATTGCCCAGAGAGGAAAGTCTTTGTCTCTAGACCTTTCAGACGCGTCCACCATACACATTCTTTCGCCATAGCCACAAGTACGATGAAAATAGCTCTTCCTTCCCGTTTAAAGGAAGGAGGCGCGACAATATTCACGATAGACTCGGCTGATAGACCGACTCGTCCCACACGCGATAGCAGTTGTTCGACGTAAGCCCACAGCTCGGAAATGGTGGGACACTGTACGAGTGCGTGCAGAACGGTTTCGTCGCTCTGCCGGCATCTGGGACAGGTCGGCCCCGTGTTTCTCGAGCCATGCCTGTAGAGCTTATCCCGAACGGGTAGTGCTTCTCGATAGCACTGCCAGGCCAGGGATCTCTGGAAGTTGTCCATAGGTCCCGGCCCGAAGGTCGTCTTAAACAGGCGGGTCAGGTATTCCTCGTCGACGCCCAGGTTCGCCCCGAGATCGTCGTCGTACCTTCCCTCCACTAATCCACTATAGAATGCGTTAGTTGTGATGCAGTCGCTCAAGGTTGACCCGGGTTGTTGGAGTTGCCGAAGAGCAGCGCGACACTCGCGGTGCCATTCGCCCTTCCTCGGCCTCTTCTTGATCCATGACTGCAGTTCGGTCATGGAGACGAGCTGCGGGAAAGCGCGCCGCACAAACGGTGACCACACCTGTTCACCGCTGTCTACGTAGAGCCGGAGATGTCGCAGTCTCAGCGCGTGTCTGCGCATCATCAACCACGGCATGCCCAGTCCTCCTTTTAACGGGTGTTGGCAGCAAACGGATCGCCTAACCATCGGAACGCTTCCTTTCCACAAGAAGCGGAAGAGGATGCGCTCCAGTTTGGTGATGGTAGGGTCGGGACAAGGAACGACGGTCAGGCGGTAGTAGATGACGGACGCGATGTACGTGTTCGCCACCTCCGCCCGACCTTTCAGGGAAAGCTTCCTCTCGGCCCATTGCCGGGCTAGAGTGGCCACCCTTCTCGTTATCTCGTCCCAGTTCTTCTCCGTTTGGAGGTCTGGACCAAACCAGACCCCGAGCATCTCAACCGGACCGTCAGTCCAACGTCCCACGACGGAGGCGCTACTTGACGGCATGGGGTTGCTTCTCCAGGTGCCGAGCCGCAAGCCCACTGACTTATCCCGGTTGATTTTCGCTCCCGTTACCGCTTCGTAGTCTCTCAGTGTCTCGCCGACAAGCTCGATGTGCTTTTGGCTAGACACTATGACGGTGACGTCGTCCGCGTATGCCGACACGCTCGTCCCGCATCCCAACTCTCGCGGGATGCCCCTCAGCGTCGCCAGCTTCCGCAGTAGTGGCTCGAGAGTCAACACGTACAGAAGCGACGAGAGGGGGCATCCCTGACGGACCGAACGTGCAATGTTGAAGGGTCTTCATAGATGCCCATTGACGCGAACTACCGAACGGATGCCTCTGTACAAGGCAGCCATCCAGCCGCGGAAAATGGGACCGAAGCCGGCTGCTATGAGGACAGCCTCCAAGTATTGATGGTCTACCCTATCGAAAGCTTTCGATTGATCTAAATTGATCAGGGCCCCACCCATGCCAGGTTCCTTAACTACCCTCTCTATGATGTAGCGCATCAGATGGAGGTTGTCATGGATGCTCCTGCCCGGCACCGCGCACGTTTGCGCCTTGCCGATCAGTTTCTCGATGACAAGCGCCAACCGCTTGGCTAACACCTTGGCCAAAATTTTCAAGTCTGCATTGAGCAGAGTGATGGGCCTAAAGTTATCTATGACGTCCCCCTTGTTTGGATCTTTCTTCAGCAGCGTTACGGCTCCTCGACTCACAAAACCGGGAATGCTCCCGTTTTGCTGCCAGTTGCAGTACACCGCCACCAAGACGTCTCCAAACAAGTCTGGCTTACAGTTGTAAAGCTCGTAGGGCAGACCATCCAAACCCGGATATTTGTCCCTCGAGCATCCCGCCATCGCGTTCCTCACTTCCGCCGCCGTGATGGCACCTTCGCAGCACTCCGCCTCTCTTGCCGAGAGTCGTGGCAGGCTGTGCAGGTAGGCACTGAAGTCCACCCTGCGTTCTCGCTCGCCATTCGTCCCAAACAGTCGAGCAAAGTGCCGCTGAAAGGCCTCACACATTTTGCTTGGCTCGAGCAGTTCGCGCCCCTGTTCGTCCACCAGAGACCGAATGGTGGCTTTGTTGCCCTGTTGCGCCTCCGCCACCCGGGCCTCTCGTGCGGCTCCAACACCTTCGTTTCTTAGAGCACGCATCCTAGCCCTGACAACGCACCCTTCGTGTTTGGCGTTGAAGTGTTGGTCAAGGGCCAACCTCGCCGCCAAAACGTCGGATGCGATGCCACTTCTAATTGCCTCTTCTAGCTTCTTAACTAGTTCACCCTCTACTCTGTTTCTGTCTATGGCTAGTGCTTTGCTATACCTAACCGCTTCTGCTTTTATTGCTCTCTTGAGGGCAAACCACCATTTGTTATTGATGATGGCTCCTGTCAAAGCCCTCTTTACTAACGTGCTAATCCGGTCTCTGAAAACTTGTCTCGACGGGAAAGACGCGTTTAGTTTCCAGTAACCGGAGCCCTGCCTATGTGTCTTATCTAAGTCTAGCGTACACGTCACAAGTTTGTGATCCGTGTAGCTGACTATGTGAAATTGTGGACACCCTATGCTATCTCTATCTACTCTCCTACACAGTATTCTATCTAGATACGATCTCGACGACCCGATGCGGTTTGTCCATGTCCACATTGGCGCATTCGGGTAATCGAGTCGGTACCTGTCAGACAGTTGAAAGCGTCTGAGCAGGTCTTTGAGGCATTTGCATCCCCGTCTATTCCTATCTCTGCCCACATAGTCTAGATGCGTGTCCAAGGTAGCGTTCCAATCCCCCACTAAAAGTAAAGGACGAGACGTTCCTAGGAATACTTCTAGACGTCGAAAGAAATCCGGCCTACCTGTTAAAGGTGGTGCGTATACTGATATGAGTCGAAAAGCACACCCATCGCTGCCATCGACATCCAGAACAACCAATCTACCCTCCGGGTCTATGAATACTGTCTTTACTTCGAGATCCAGACTCTTGCGAAAGAGTACCGCCGTGCCACTACCGCCCATTCTCGGCAGACAGGGAGAAAAATAAATGTTAAACTGTCTGCCAAACATGGACGATAGGGCCCGCGGATCATGGAGTCTGGTCTCGCTTATGGCTATGATTTCTAGTTTATGTGACTTTATGTCATTTAGGAGGTACCCTTGTTTCCAAGGGGACCCCAAGCCACGCGCATTTACACAACCAATCTTGAGCATCATTTTGATTTGAGTGTTAAAGTTTTATAAAGAGAGTCACTTACCGTTTGAGAGTTTTTGTGTCTCCTCCTTCGGGTTTTCTTCGAGGAGATCACTATATAGTTTTTTCGCCAGGTATTTTTGGCATTTGCCAACTGCCTTTGGAAAAATAGATTTTAGTGTGTGGTGCAGGGTTGGTGTTATGTGTAGTATTTTGATGTGTTCTGGCGGTGTTGTGTATGGGTGGTTGCTGGTTTTTATGTCTTCGTTTGTTATGTTTGTTTTTGTGTTGATGTATTCCATCAACTCTGAGTTTTTTGTGTTGATGGCAGTGAGCATTGTGTGTGTACTTGCTTTTGGGGTTTTGTTGCTTGTGTTGTAGTTGTTTGTGCTTGTGTTGGTGTCTGGAGTGTTTTCGGGAGTTGTGTATCTCCCTGCTTTGTTTGTGTTTGCTTTTCTTTTCTTGCTCCTCTTCCTCCTTCCTTTCTGGGCTATTTGCCATTCCTCATTACTTTCATCTTCCGACGAAGGTTCTGAGGAATCGGAAGGGGGTAGGGGCAAATTGTGAGCGTCTGTGTGTGCTTGTGTGAGTGGTTGTGTTGCTGTTTTTGTTGGTGCTGATGGCTTGTTATTTGTGTGAGGTGTGTGTGATGTGGGGGAGGGGGAAACAGTCTTGGAATTTTCTTTCTTTTCCCCTGCTTCCTCACTTGTTGTTTTTGCAGATGCTGTTGTCTTCTCAGTTGCCAGTGTTGCTTGTGTTTCTCTTGTTTTGATTGTTGATGGTGGTGTTGGTAGTAGGGTTTTTTTTCCGGGTTTTGGTGGTTGCCCTTGTTGCTTTTTTTGGTTGGTGGCGGTTGGGCAACTGTCCTTGAGGTGTGCCTCGCTGCCGCATACATAACAACGTGGCCGCCTTCCTTCCACCACTACATATAACTTGTGGTCCTTTGCCAGTTGGATGTGTGTGGGGATCTTTTGGCACTCCTCTTCAGTGATGTGGAGGAGGACTTCGACTTTTTTTCCTCCTTCCCAGTTTTTCTCCTCTGCAGTAGCAATTTCTAATATATTTGCCTCCTCCATTTCGAGGCATATAGAACCTACTATCCACTGTGTTTCCACTTGTGAAGGGACATTCTTTACTGTCACCTTCGTCACTCTCTGTCCAAGATAACTCGGTATCATCACCAAGTCATCTGTGTGGAGAGAGAGTGTTGAAAATTCCTTCGCTAACTGTTCGCTCTTAAAGCGTACTAGGACCGTGGCAAATTTTCGTCCCCAAGTAACATGACTTTGAAAGGGCCATATCGGTTTGAGACAAATCTCAATTTTTTGGGTGGAGAAATTCTCCGGTCGCTTCGTTTTCTTGTTGATAAGTCTGTATGATATGTGCTTCTTGTTTGTATTTTCAATGATTGCTTTTGGTATGTGTATTTGTACAGTGTCACCTTCTTTCGTGAGAAGGGATTTTGTGTCATTGATTTGTTTTTGGGTGAATGTTAATATTGTTCTTTTTTCTTTAGTTGCATCGGCAAAATTTGTTTTTGTGATGCTGGCAGATATGTTGTTTGTGGCGTTTGTGGTGTTGTTTATCTTGTTCGTCTTGTAGTTGTTGATGGTGGTATTGACAGTGGTGTTGGTACTGCCAGGTTCAAAGGTGGTGGTAGTGGCGGCAGAGTTTGTCGAAGTAGTGGTGGTGTTGGTGTTGAAGGTCGGTGTCCTGTTGTTGTTGCTCTTGTTATTGTCACTGGTAGTAGCAGTGGTGAGGACAGTGGTCGTGTTAGCAAGGACATTTGTGTAGTTGTCGCTGTTGTTGCTGTTGTTGTTGTTGTCTTTGTCGTTGTTGTTGTTGTTGTCACTGGTGACAGTGGCAGGCAAGACTGCTGTAGCAGCAGAGTTTGTACACGTGATGGTGGTAGTGGTGGTGGTTGAGGCAGCAGCAGTTGACTCAGAATCATTGCTCTTCTTCATCACTTGTCTGCGTTCATGCGGAACGGCATTAAGTGTTTTCGCCTCTGCATTAGGAGCGGGAAGTCGGCCTCGTTGAAAACCTTAGCCATATTCGTTTTAAAGAATATGGCTAGGAACGAGGAAGATATGTTTGAATTTTTGGAAATAAGGCTCTAAATAGAGCTATTTCCGATTTGAAAAATATATGTTCACGAAGTATTTTGTGTTATACACAACTTATACAAAATTTTAAAACAAAATAGGTCTTTTAAGAGGTGAAAAATGCAACTTACATGGGAGCCGATGTGTCTACCGTCCGTCCATGATGATAGATAGATAGATAGATAGATAGATAGATAGATAGATAGATAGATAGATAGATAGATAGATAGATGGGTGGACGCATGGATGGATGGATAGGTCTGTCCATAGGAGTTTCATGCACTCAGTGGTCCTCTACTGCGCTCAGTGCTAACAAACGACAAACCATTATGTGCGAGATCTGTCTTTTCTAAACCTTCGATTGCAAGCGATTCCATCGTGCTTTGCACAAAGACGTGGGGAAGAGATGTGGCGTCGTCCATAGCAGATGAGAAACCAGAAGACTGACTGCGCTGGTAAGAAAAGAAAACGTGCGCGTGCGCGTGTCTGTGTGTGCGCGAGAGCTTACGTGTGTCCAAACATCGCTTGACAACCGGTGTCGGTGCGTTTACGTTTCTGTAACGTCACGTTTCGGGAAAAGAGACGGGTGGAATAAGTAACATGCTTTAAAATAAGTAATGGGTTTGATTTGTTCGACTAAACCCTTCATAGCTGAGCCCCAGCATGGCCGCAGCCAACTGAATAAAATAACAGAATAAAAGAATAAAAGAATGCACACTCGAACACATATAAACACGTTTATGATAGAGAATACTTCTGCGTATAAAGCACGACATCACATTTCGAGAAATGGGCCGCATAAGACATGGCCCATCATGAAGAAGTGGAGGTGGTGTCTCTACTACTATACTATTTCATTGTAATTTTTCTTTAGGCTTGCTTTTCAGAAAAATACCCCAGGCTGCATGAGGCCCAGACGCTGCATGCGGCCCAGACGCTGCATGCGGCCCAGACGCTGCATGCGGCCCAGACGCTGCATGCGGCCCAGACGCTCTATGCCGCCCAGAAGCTCTATGCCGCCCAGACGCTCTATGCGGCCCAGACGCTCTATGCGGCCCAGACGCTCTATGCAGCCCAGATGCTCTATGCGGCCCAGACGCTCTATGCGGCCCACAGGCTGTAGTTTGTCTCTGACCGGTGTAAACTCTATTAAAATGACTATATTTCTATGTAATTTATAAAATATCGACCAAAGTGGAACTGGATATTAATTTTCTCATAAGGAGCTTCAACGTTTCTGAAGGAACCCCTTAATTACTTCAACGTCATCCGCCAGACAATGACCTCATTAACTCCAGGTTAATTAATTTCTAATCTATTGTGATAATAGAAATTACAGAATATATCACTTCTCCGTATTTACATCCGATTGTAATTCTCTACTTGAATTTAATTTATTTTTATTTTGCCCCCTGCAATCATTTCAGTTACAATTAAAAATTTATTGACACCAGCCATTTACATGCGTGTATGTAGACACGTGTGTAGACACATACTAATACATATACACCCATAGACACCTTTCAATATATATATACATACGTGCGCAGAAATATACACACATAATATCACACACGCACACGCACACACGCACACACACACACACACACACACACACACACACACACACACACACAGCTTGGGATTCAAATGTCGACATAGATCTCTCACATGTTTTGGCAAGACATTATGGCAAGACATAGATGTTTTGGCAATACAGATGTCGACATCTATTTAATATCTTGCCGAAACATGTGGGAGATCTACATGGAGTAGATGCAGATGTCTTCAAGAAGGAACCTGACCTTTTGCAGCCCAAAGCCCCAGATGAGCGTACATCACGGCAAGAAACTCGAAAGAGGGCAGCGATATCGAACTCACTCCTTCACCAAAAGCTAATAACAAAAGAACGGCCATTAAAAAGGTGTTAATACAAGCGGTGTATGTATATATATATATATATATATATATATATATATATATATATATATATATATATATATATATATATATATATATATATATATATATATATATATATATATATATATATATATACACACATACATACATACATACATACTTTATATTAATACAAAAGTGACTGAAAGGCCATATGATATTGCACATATCAAACTGACATCAAAGGTTATAATTGTTTGATATTGAATAAGATGTTCAGAATTAATGTTGTTTCGTGGTCACAAAACAAAATATTTGGGAAAATGTTCTAAATTACATTTTAGCTTAACGATCAATATATTCGCGTGACAAAGCCATCAATGAAACATTTTTCTAAAGATAACTTGAGAAAAAGTTTTCCTTATTTTTTTTTCCCTTCATATGTAAAACAAGAAAACAAGCGAACGAGAGAGGAAAATTGTCTACATCGATTATCTTGTGAGGTTAAATGTTCAATGAATAGCTTTTGTAATCGGTTCCGTATGTACTGAGAAAATTGCTTCATGTTTTACATTGAGTCTGGAAATTTCGTCAAACGAAGAACTATCAGTCACAAATTATTTGAATTTCAACTGAAAAACAAAGCATAATTCTAATTCTAGAACAATTATTGAGGTATTATTTAACCTTAGTTTTCGATTTTTTCACTGTTGTTAGTCTCATTCATCTCTCTCTCTCTCTCTCTCTCTCTCTCTCTCTCTCTCTCTCTCTCTCGTTCAGTATATATATATATATATGTGTGTGTGTGTGTGTGTGTGTGTGTGTGTGTGTGTGTGTGTGTGTGTGTGTGTGTGTGTGTACAACCAAAGAGACTCCGAAGAGATTAGATTGTTCAGCGTCACCAAGTCTCTTACTATTTAGTGAACACAGCAAAATGAGTAGAGTTAACTTACTGTGGCGAGTGAGAAATTTAACGTTTCGGACAGAATCATTTATCAAGAGAAGGATTAAAGGGAAAGAGAACACAGCTAATCTCTGAGATGTCTTTTCAATTTCTGTCCTGTCAACTTTTCCTTGCAGAATGCTCTGTCCAAAAAGTTGCATTTTTCCACCCACCACGACAAATTCACTGTACTCCTTTTGTCGATATCAATATATATATATATATATATATATATATATATATATGCACGCGCACACACACACACACACATTCATCTGCCCACTCTGTATTTGTTCCTTTGTGAATTCGTTCATTTCTTGATGCTGACATTTAGTAATTAATTTTGTTTCATTCCAAAATAAATGTTACAAAATTAGTTAACTGAAGAAAATATACAACATAGACACGTCCACATGCTACCGCACTCCACTACCACCATCACCACCACCACTACCACCACCACCACCACCACCACCACCACCACCACCGGCACAACCACCAGAACCTCCATCACCGTTGCCATCACCATTTGACCTCTCTAGTTTCAAACTTTTTGATCTGGTGCCATAGTATTTTAGACTATTCAATTAGCACCACGACAACCAAGAATTTCGATGGGGATAAAAAGCGGAAACACTTTCTCGATCATAAATTTTCAATTAATTACGTGTTTAA
>NC_142934.1:415551-428051 GCF_046866305.1 Octopus bimaculoides | reverse complement strand
TTTCATAGAAAACCCCTAGATCATTCTTATGTCCGATCAGAGCTGATCCAGTGTTAAACAATATCAATTACTTCTACACAAGCCACCATGTTCGGCCAATCTGCATGTTTTAGGAAAACAGACGGAAATCCATCCGGACCTGTCGCTGAGTTTGAGCTCATCTCATCAATGCCCAATATTACTGTTTCCTCTTTTATTTCAATATAATCGATGGTTGCATTTTTCCTATGTATGCCTACAGTGTTGAAGAGCCCTTTAGGCTCACCCGCTTGCCAGTTTCCCAAGGAGAGATGAAGATTTTACTAATGAATTCGCTGGAACCATTTTTTTTTTATCTTACTCTGGGCCATCAGCTGCACGTCATGTGTCTTCACCAGAGAGATTATAAACTTTCAGGGCAGAATTTCGGCGAAAGGACACCATCCTTTCTTTCCCTGCGGCACAAGTGTCAGAGACCCTAAACAGAGGTCACGGGTTGTTGTCACCCCTTATCTGATGAAGCTATAAACAACACAAATTGAAATAAAAACTAACAGTCAAATGTACTTCCTTATGTCAGGAGTATTTCAAGAGTACTCACATAGTATATATTGAGTATAATGATATATACTCTTATATACATACGTCCATACACATCTACAACAGCAAAAACGCACACATATATATATATATCCAAACACACACACACTCACACACATATACACACACATATATATATCCAGATACATATAAACATGTCTATATACATAGATACGAAACGTAGAGGTGCATACAAATGTAATTGTGTATTCATACACTAATAGACGCACAAACACACACATACATGTCTGTGTGTAAGCATGTGTGTAAGCGCATGCGTATATGCGTGTTTGTGTGTATGTGTGTAAGGATACGCAGATATTTCTATGCGTGTGTGTGTGTGTGTGCGTGTTGGCGATGGCACAGGAAGTCAGATATTACAATCTCCAGTTATTTTGTAGTGACGTTAGTTTAGATATTTACAGACACGTGATATAAAAATTCCTGGAGAGGCACATATTTTTTATTAAACGTACACATACACACATATACACACGCTGACGCCGACACATGCATAAATACATATGTGCATGCGTGTGCGTATCTGTATTAATACAACACTTTATATACATATTAATATATATATATATATATATATATATATATATATATATATATATATATATATATATATATACATATACATATATATATATATATATATATATATATATATATATATATATATATATATATATATGTACACATATACATTATATCGAGATACAAATGCTCATAAAGATGCATACATTTACGCATGCGTAAATGTGATTATTCGTACGGGTGTATATACATAAGCTCGTATGTGTGTATGTGTGTGTGTAAGTATATACATGTATGTAAGTATATATCTATGTCTTAATTGCTTGCGTTCACACATAGATACTTTACCGTGGAACTTTTCGAGACGTGCATGCACGCATAGACACACATACATACATACACATTTATATTCATACAGATAGACATGTGAATGTCTGAGTGTGTATATATATATATATATATATATATATATATGTGTGTGTGTGTGTGTGTGTGTGTGTGTATACGTATATATATATATATATATTTATATATATATATATATATCATATATATATATATGTATATATATATGAATGTAAATGTATATATACACCTATATAGACATGTGTGTGTACGTGTGGGTAAGTGCGTGTGTGTATGTGTATGTGTGTGGTGAGCGAGTGTAAATGTATAGGTATTGTAAATCAATTACTCGAACAACGAAGCGATATCATCAATGGCTGCACAATGGCCAAATTGTTTCTCCCCTCCTCTGATAATGTCTTACTTTTCTAATATTCTGTATAAATCAAAGCTAAAACTAGCGTGAAAACATGAATGAAATTATGAAAAAAATTTATTTGTTTTCATTGTGAAGGGGATGAATGATGATTTTGGCAGGTGGAACCGAACTGCAGTCCTTTCTTGTGAGTCATTGCGTAATCTGGTGCCGAAATGGAAAACACAACTGTCGGACTGTTTCCAAGTAGCAGCAGGTAAAATGGTTTATCTTGCAAGAACTATCATACGAAGATTTCTGTTCGTTTAGGCGAAATTAAATGGTAATAAAATATAATGATCATTACATACATATATACAAGAGTACGTTCAAACGCATACACACACACACAACACACAAATACACACGAACGCACACATACACACATTTATATATATATATATATATATATATATATATATATACATATAAGTATGTACGAAGATATATATATATATATATATATATATATATATATATATATAAAGATATATATATATATATATATATATATATATATATATATATATATATATATATATGCATGCATTCATTCATACATCCGTACATTCATACATACTTCACATATTACATAGACAGAGATTGATAAACGCACATTTATGTATATGTATATGAATGTGTATATATATATATATATGTACGTACGTATGTATGTATGTATGTATGTATATGTATGTATATTAATTTATACAGATATTAACGAAACGCGCATGTGTGTGTGCATGTGTGTGAGCGTGTGTCTGTATGTGTGTGTTTTCATGAATGGATTATATAATATACTAAACTATGTATGTTTGCGTGTTGTAGAAATCTCCACTGAGCATTACTTCTATCTACTACACCCGTCCCCACAGATATACATCGATACATACACACACACACACACACACACACACACACACACACACACACATATATATATATATACACATATCAATGTATGTATGTATGTATGTACATTTTTTACTCAGAACTAGTAATCTTTGATAACGCCGCTTCATGTGGTCGGTTAAATAAATAGATCTTAGCTCCAATCTATGGCTCGGTTCCAAATGGTTGCCACCTTGCTGGCAAACCGTTCCTTTGTGTCTATCTGCACCAAATATTCCAGCCATCAATTCTGAGAATGATGACTTACACAAAACAGAGGCGAAACATGCATCTTTGTCTGTCTAGAAGAAAACCTGGCCGTTGCTGTTGAAACACTTAATGAACGAACAATCTAACCTGCAGGCACCATTCCACCACACACGAACCAAATAGTGACCTGTCGCTCCTGCCGCTAGAAATAGCAGCCAAATACCCCCTTATTAATCAACGATGAATGAACTGATGAGGAAACCTCTACAGGGTTAGGAGCAGGTGTAGCTGGGTTGTAAGAAGCCTCCTTCCCGACCCCATGGTTCCGGGTTCACTCCCATTGTGTTTCGCATTGGGCAAGTATCTTTCACTAAAGCCTTTTGAATGGATTTCGTGAAGGGAAACTGAAAGAAGCCCGTCGTCTCTATGTGTGTGTCTGTATTTGTAGTTGTTCCCCACCACCACCACAACCGCCGCCGCCGCCTCGTAACTGGTGTTTCTTTATTTAATTCCGATTTAGCCGTTCGGTTTGAAAATAAGTACAGGGGGCGATTTGTTTGACTAAACCCTTGAAGATGGGGTACCAACATCTCCGCATTCTAATGAATGAAAATATACAAAACTTTTAGACATATTTATATTTCTTTGAATGAAACAAGTTTTAGCTTTTAACATAGGAAGTAAATATGATTTAACACAGGTTTATATATATATTTATATAGATGGGAGTAAAAATACAAACATTACGTTTCTTATGGGAAATATTTTGCTTTAACATTCTTCCTGGAAATGTATTAGAATATATTTTCACATGGTGAGTTTTGCACACACAACGCAAAAAGAGAAACAGAGAAAGAGGGGGGAGAGAGTGGCAGAGAGAGGGAGGAAGATAGAGAGAGAGAGAGAGAGAGAGAGAGAGAGAGAGAGAACACGAGATGGGGAGAGAATTAGAAAGAGAGAGAAATCACATTGTTGAAAAGTCTTACAAAAAATTTTTTACTGATTAAATTTTACAGCATGTTGTGGCTGAAAGGATTTCTGCGGTAGAATAAAGATCATCGTTTGCACCATCGTTCAGCTAAACAAAATTCAAGGTGCTTTGATGGTAAATTGCTGTACATGAATACAAACATATATACATACATACATACATACATACATGTTTATATATAATTATAATTAGGGTTCACCAAAATTGCTTCACCACATACCGAAATTTAAAAATAACAGTTAAATACTATTCCACTACCATAAGAAATCTCCCAGACAGCAATGCTCACAATTGACGTAGATCTGGTGGAAGCTCCGCACAAATCCTCGGTAGACGTGATCGTCCGTGTCATTTGGAGACACCAGTTTGTGAATATCATGACAAAGTGATTTTTCTTAACCAATTAGAATCGCTTTTACTATAACCGCTGTGGTAATAACAACACTTATATCTACCTTCAAAATTGATCATGAGTGAAGTTTACGCGACCCCGAAACTCCAAGTAACGATGGAATCATTCATAATCTGTTTTGCTGAAAACTATAAACTCTACACAATGTATTGAGCACTCTTATCAAACGTAGACTCACACAAACAGTTGTAAACATACACATGTAAATGCACGCGCGCACACATAAACAGCTATGTACACATATAAAATGATGCATATGTGTGAGTGCATTCGTACAAGTAATTAGCCGTGATGTACAAATAATATAAGATTGCACTTCAATATATCATTGTCTGAGTGTGTGTGTATGTGTGTGTGCGTGTGTGTGTGTGTAAGCGTAATTGAGCGTCTATGTTAGTGTGTGTTATTTCTTCACCGTTTAATACACGACTAGAGTTTCATGTAATGAGTAAAGCAGCCATATTTGCTGGAGGATGCCTCTGTCTTTTTCAAATGAGGAGGAAAAGTGACGAATTAAATTCAGGGGAAGATGAATAGATTGAACGAGTCCTAAGTAATTTAAACAACAAAATGCAGTTACATCACACACAACTAATGAATATCTGGGGAGGTATACAGTTACTGTTGTATAAACACACTTCAAACATGGGTGTATGTATGTGTGAATATACATATACATACATATATGTACATATATGTATATGTATATATATATATATATATATATATATATATATATATATATATATATATATATATATATATATATATATATATATATATATATATATATATATATATATATATATATATATATATATAAACCGCAAATATTACGTAAATCTTCACTTAGAACTTTAGTGTGACTTGGGTTGAAAGTGGATGATGGTACCAAAGCAATTGTCACTGATCATTAAAGACGTGTTAAGGTCTTTCTTTGACTTCTTGTTTGGATTGTGTCTGTGTGTGTTTACGCGCGTGTGTGTGTGTGTGTGTATATATGAACAAATATATATATATATATATATATATATATGTATATATATATATATATATATATATATATATATATATAATGTACACACAAACGCACAGACATATACATAATATGCGTACACATTTATATGTGTGTGTACGGATATATCTGTGTATATCATTTCTTCATAGTGTAATAGTATAGCATCTTTACAGTCAATATATTATATATTTACATGCACCATACACCCCTATGATATATTTTCTTAGTCAACTGCCGGCTGGAGATTCCACAGATCTCGAAGCCTTTCTAAGTTAGTGCTCCCACCAACGCCACAAACCAATATCCATCCAACAAAGGAATGTTAAAGTATTGTTCTGCACACTGTTTTCCACTTCCATGTTGCTACCACCACAGTAACCCTGATGCAACTATAATACTTTAACCCATACTGCAAGCAATTTGTTCTGTTACTGAGTAGGGCCATGTTCTTTGTTCTTTGTACTCAGCTTTCATCTTTCGCCCTTACATCTCTTCTGTATGTCTTTCATTTCTTTTCTGCATTTCTTCTTTATCCATGTCCATGATGAAGCATTTTATGCGTCCTTTTTGAGCCCACCAATCATAGTTCTGCTATCAAATGTCATGAACGTACAACACGATCGATTTAGCTATGCACTAACACAATTTTACAACCATCCACATATCATGAACAGCTCCCTAAATCTTTCATATTTTTGTCCATTCCATTCCGGTATTAACCAAATATTACCTTTCCAAAACAACACCAACTCTACTGCAAACAGGACATTTTTGTCAAGTCAAATCACATCCATTTAAACAGTTTAGCTTCGATATTGTAAATTGTTATTACGAGAACTTCCTTCGTATCAACCAGCATCGTTCAGTATTCGGAAATAAGGATCTCCTTTTCGCCCCTTCTGCACATTTTCCCCCATGATTGTCGCAAATACCCAGATGAAACTTGGCGTTGAGTTTCGCCCAATTATCATTGTTGTATTTTTGCTTCAGTGTCCCAGGAATGATACCAAAGTTTAGATAATGTTGCCAGACATATCCTACAAGAAATTACTTGTATGCAATCGCAGTATGTTGCAATGATGCATAAGCACACCATCGATAATTAGACAACAGATCAATAATACTAACATCGCTCCACCGTCAAATAATGGATAGAAATATTTCAGACATTGCTTTGAAAAGGAAATGCAATCTGCTTGATTCCATTTTCCTGAACATATTCCATCACAGTCTCCTTGCTAAGTTGTCTTCAATGCTGCCCGCCCTCATCACCTTCCTAATCTCTACATTATTTACGTTATTTACATTATTTACATTTGACGGATAATTGTCCTCATCTTGTTTATTGTTAACACAACGTTTCGGCTGATGTGCCTTCCAGCCTTCATCGGGTGTCTTGGGGAAATTTCGAACTTGGGTTCTCATTCCACGGGCATATGGCGAAGAAGTTAAGAGCGCGAGCTACTAACCCCTAGATTACGAGTTCGACTCCAGGCAGTGATCTGAATAATAATAATAATAATAATAATAATAATAATAATAATAATAATAATAATAATAATAATAATAAGAAGAAGAAGAAGAAGAAGAAGAAGAAGAAGAAGAAGAAGAAGAAGAAGAAGAAGAACGACAACAACAACAACAACAACAACAACAATAATAATAATAACCTCGAAAAATACCTTAGGAATGAGAACCCAGGTTCGAAATTTCCCCAAGACACCTGATAAAGTCTGGAGGGTATATCAGCCGAAATGTTGTGTTAACAACAAACAAGATGAGGACAAATATCTGTCAAATGTAAATAATGTAAATAATTCCTCATCTCTTCAATATAGAACTGAGTTTCCTAATCTCTACTTTTCTGCTGCACACTACCGTCCCTCATCCCCACCAAAATGGCGAATTTCTTTGATAACAATATTTTGTCTGTCTTATTGTAATTGGACATCCATTTGTAACGTATCTGTTCCAATGCCCACCCCCATTGGAACTAATAGGCACCTCACAAATCAATTCACATTTTGCATACTCATTTCTCGACAGCCTTCCCCTCACCCCTCCTGCCAATAGATTTGGCTGAAGCACCGCTACAATGGTATTCAGTCGGTCGTGAATTCTTTAGTGGTAAACCGCATCAACATCGAGCCAAAATATTGCATTAGAAGTTCTGTCCGAGATTTCATATCCGTGTGTGTGTGAGTGTGTCTACGCACGCACACATGCACACACACACACGGACACACGCACACACACAGAGGCACATACAGACACACGCAGATACACGCACAGACACACACATATACATATAGTTAATATTACAAGATAGTTACATGATCGTTTTGATTTTTGATTTTCGAAATTTTCGTTCTGTGTGTTATTTCTGTTTTAGCGTGCGGTTTTCTATTACCTATGTGTCTCTATGTGTGTGTGTGTGTGTGTGTGCGTGTGTGTGTTTGTGTGTGTATGCATGAGTGTTTGTCTATTTGGTGCATGTGTATGTACGTGTGCACATATCTTGAAAATGCTTGAGTTAATCGCATGTTGCCATCGAAGGATATTCATATGACGTCTTATATGGTCGAAACCATGGCTAAATTTGTGGGCGTGTGTATATGTATATATCTGTGTCTTTATACATACTATACAGACACACACATGTGTGTGTGTATGAACATGCGTGTGTATATGCCGATATTGGTACATACATACATACATGCATACATACATACATACATACATACATACATACATACATACATACATACATACATACATGCATGCATACATGCATACAAACGCGAGCGATCTGAAGACGTATTTTAGAAATATTTCCAATGCTGAAAAGCAACTAGTTTTGGTAATAATCTTTTCAACTGATATAATGATAGAATTTGGCAGAAAATGAAATGTTCATGTTTGATAGCTGAGAACAGACAAACAGCGTTGCCAACCCCAAACGGAGCCATCAATAATCTTTATATCTCCCCTATAAATAGACAAACCATTCTCGACCGTTCTGGTCTATTTCATGATATTTGTTATTATTTGTCTTTTTATTCTAACGCCCCCTCCCCCTATTTTTATATATTTTTTGTGATTCAATTTTTATCAACAGGTTACATTTGTTTCACTTTATTTTTCTCCGACGTAGAATAAAATTCAAATTAAGGAATATTTCTTTATAGTGGATATTTCTTTATAGTGAATAAACGTATGTGTGGTACAATAGCTCATTCCCTTCATCAGATCAACACTGCATGTCCAGAAGCACAAGTGTGCCGCGCGTCACGTGTCAAAATGACCAAAGAGTATCGTGAAACGAAGTATTTTGCTAAAAAACACAACACGCCGCCCGCTCCGGAAGTCGAACTCTCGACCTAACGATCGTGTGTGTGTGTAGGTATGTATATATCTATAGACTGGTGGACGTGACTATATATATTGGTACCTGTTTCGGTCAGCGCTTTTTTAATGTGTGTATAAAATATCAGGCTATATAAACGCGCGAGTGCTTTAGCTTGAGAGAGCGTGCTTGTGTGTATGTGAGTGGGTGTGTGTATGCGCGCACACACAAGTGCGTTTCATTGACACTATACAGTTACACCGGAAATATAGAATGTATATATATCTATGTCATGTGTTCTCTGTTTCCTCGTCCACACCCAATATCTGATATATACACGCTTTCAGTGCCACACTGCTCTCAACATGTTAACCCACTGGAAATCTGTATAATGCCTATATACACCAGGAAACATGTGTGTGTATGTTTGCATGTATCTGTATGTGCATATATGTATATATATATAGGAGAGTGTTTGTTTAACCAAATGGATAAATATACACACACAAATCACGTAAAAGAATATAGCCACACAGATCATACACACGTGTGTGTGTTGCGTGCGTGTGTGTGCATATATGTGTTATTGCGTGTGCGTGTGTGCATTTGTGTGTATATTTTACTTTGTACGCACGACATACATCTATGTATGTGTTTAGATCAGAGTAAACACACAAACATCAATGAGCTCACGCACTGATATAAATACAGACTCACGCTAGACTTACAATAATAATTGCAGAATCACAGACAGTGTGTGCGTGTGTGTGTGTGTGTGTGTGTGTGTGTGTGTGTGTGCGTGCGCGCGCAAGTGTGTTTGTGCTTGTGTGTGCATGCGCGCGTTCTTATATATTATATGCCTATATGTACATGTTGCTTGCTGTCTGCATATATATATTACATATATACTGCACATATAAATATGCCTGTATACATACACACACACACACGTACACATATGTATATATATATACATGTGTGTGAGTGTGTGTGTGAGTATATATGTATATATATGTGTGTGTGTGTGTGTGGTGTACATATAGAAACATATATATATATGTGTGCTCATATATATATATTCACATATATAGACATTTATATATATATTAGATGCATGTATATATATATATATATATATATATATATATATATATATATATATATATATATAATACAAAGAATATATATACATGTATACACACATATATGTACATACTTACATCTACATGTGTATATACATGCATATCAGGGTACAGGACGTTAGAACAATAAACTACAGACAACGGAACGAACATATAGGAAAACGGAAAGCCACTTGGAATATCCCTTCATCAGCTGTCTCTATTCTATCTAGACGTTTCGAAGATAAGACAGAACGTACTCTAGAATAGTCTCTTCCTGAGTAGTGGATCAACCCACTACACAGAGGATTCCAAGGTGGCAAACACAAACCAAGACAGGAAGAAATGGACAGTGAAAACAACATTCAAAAGCCGTACGGCCAAACGCAAATCTGAGGTAGAACGCTAGTAGTTCGTCTTGCCTTCACAGCGGCTGGAGTGAAAAGAAAGTTGACCACAGGTCACACGAGAGCAGAGAGGATGGTGGAGGGAGGAAGTGGAACAAGGAGGAAGGGACAGAAGGGTATAGCAGTGAAGTAGAGGCCAGGACAGAGGTATAGATAGAAAGATGGAGGAAGACAGATAAATAGATAGAAAGATAGATAGATAGATAGATAGACAGATAGATAGATAGATAGATAGATAGAAAGATAGTCACGTCAGAATAATAGTAGACTTACTTGCAAAAAAGGACGTGTGCGTTCAATAATGTAATAATACAAAGAATATATATATATATATATATATATATATATATATATACATCTATATATGTAAATTCTTACATACGTAAAAATATGTATCCAAACATCGATTTGAGCGTACGAATGTGTGTTTATGTGTAATCGTGCGGGTATGTGTGCGTGCGCATGTGTGCGGGGGGGGGGGGTGTACTAAAGTTAGATCAAATTATAAACAACTTTATGAATTAGTCTGGCAACCTCAAACGTTGACCTTACGGACTTACTATGATCTCGCTGTGCAGAAGAAGGTGTGAAACGCGGGAACAGAAAAAAGAGGACGTCCTAAAGCATTGAATGCCATGTCTGTTTTCTGTCAGTCATTAGTTGTATTCTGCACACTAGCCTATCCCGGGGTCTGATGACCCGCGTTATACTGCATTCGATACTGGAGAGGAGGTTGGGACCCTCGACTTAAGTTACAGTCGCGCTTCAAGGTGCTTATATATTTTTTCAAAACCACACATACACTTACACACGCACGCACGCATGCACACACACGCACACACACACACACACACACACACACACACACACACACATACCCATACACATATATATGTATATGTATGTACGGTTTTAAATATGAAACCATTACCTAAAACTTCAGATTAAAAATCAGCGCAAACCGGATCCTGGTCAGTTAAATATGATTCTTTTTCCTTCTACTACGACACTTCTTTTAAGAGCAACACACACAGACAAGCAACTAAGATGTGTTCCCTTATTTTCCTATTCTCTCTTCCACTTATGTTACAGATGACAAACATATCTTATGAAGAGTAACACCAATATATTTTCAGTCAAACAATACTAAGAAAACATTTACTCCGTGAAAACTTATTTTTCTATTTTTATTTTGATATATATGAATGCACAGGAGAAAACTTTTTTCCCCTTATGTTAAAAAAGTTATATATGTATATATGTGTGTACATATATATATATATATATATATATGAATAGTCAGATAGATACCCGCATATATAAATGTGTGTGTATACGTATCTATGTGTTAATACACCTTGCACCGAATTCAGCCCCACCACTCCCCACCGACGAAATTGTTGTCCAATTTTTCTTTAACATCCTCTTGCTTTTAATTGTGCAAAGTATACTTGGACAATCTTTTTATATACCTCAAACGTCTTCTAGTCTGAGGGTGAGAAAGTGAAGGATATCTTCAAAAAAAAGTAAAAGATATAGATGTTGAAAATACAAATATATTAATTACTTGTAGAGACACAGTATTTTGTTTTGCAACCATAAAATACTACCAAGCATAGAAAAGGTTTACAAGTCAGTATTGTGCCTTACATTTTGTGTTAGCAGTGCGATGTTCTCGATTTTGAGTTTCTACAGAATTTCTAGCCAACACAGAAAGTTGCGAAAGTTATGACCTTTCGTATACGAATGCCATACGTTTACATAAACGTATTTGTATTGGAACCATGGGAACTTGAAATGTTGATTAAAGAAGAACAAGAAGCGCGCACACACACACACACACACACACATATATATAACTATGTGTGCGTGTATGTATATCTGTGTCTTCTGCTATAGCCTCAGGCCGACAAAAGCTTTGTGAGTGGATTTGGCAGACGGAAACTGAAAGAAACCCGTCGTATATATATATATATATATAAAGACCCCCTTCCATCATGAATGGTCACGGAATTACATCTAAAATGTTCCCCTCCGAGGCACAAGTCCAGGCAAGGTTGTTTAGGAAGACCAGCCGTCATCCATGCATACCAGCCTCCCTCCCCTCTCCACTCATCTTATCGAAGGGAGAGGCATCAATGACGTCACAGCTCATTTCTACAATTGAGTGAAGTGGAGCAACGTGAAATAGAGTGCCTTGCTCAAGAACACAACATACAGCC
>NC_142934.1:398051-405551 GCF_046866305.1 Octopus bimaculoides | reverse complement strand
ATATATTAGATAGGTAGATAGATAGATAGATAGATAGATAGATAGATATACATGCATGCACACATATATATGCATATATACATATATATATATATATATATATATGTGTATATAATATTGTATATGCGTGTTTTGTGTGTAACATATATACGGTAAGGTTTCGCATATATAGCACAAGTTGAAAATCTGAGTTCATCCATCCAATTAGAAGACGAAATTCTCTGAAGAAATATCTTAATGGTTCTCCGTTGAACAAGGTTGACCGTGCAATCTACACGTGCGTGCGTATGCGTGAGCCTGATATTTTTCAGCATGGCCAAGAGCAACTGGTGCATGTAACCCACATCTTTCCAAGACGTAGGCCACTGATTTGGGGTCAATACAGCTCGGTACCAGTGTTGTTCATGGGGTTTATTAACAAAGCGGAAAGAAATGGATTAGAAACCGCAAGACATCTAATCCCATTCACAAGCAGTTCCACCAATCTAATGACCTTTCAGTGATACTTTGTTACCGACCTCAAAATACAGGAAAGGTAAGACTGTCTTCGGTGGAATTCGAACTCAGGACACAAAGTGTGAGAATTTATACGGTGAGACTTTTCTGTCCAACACTCTAACCAGAACAGTTTTATATTTAAGAGATGGGGAATTATTTACATTGTTTACATTATTTACATTTGATGGATATTTGTCCTCATTTTGTTTGTTGTTAACACAACATTTCGGCTGATATACCCTCCGGCAGTCATCAGGTGTTTTGAGGAAATTTCGAACCTGGGATCTCATTCCTAATGTATTTTTCGATGTTATTGTTATAGTCTCTCTGTGTGTGTGTGTGTGTGTGTGTGTGTGTGTGTGTGTGTGTGTGTATGTGTGATTGTCCCTACCACCGCTTGACAACTTGTGTCGGCGTGTTTACATAACCATAACTTAGCAAGTACCAGGCTTCATAAAAATACTGGACTCGATTCTTTTGACTAAAAGTCTTCAAGGTGGAACCCTAGGATGGTCGCAGTCTAATGACAGAAATAATAATATATAGGAAAAAGTAATCAATTTTCTATAAAAGGATAATTAATATTTTCTCTAAGGAAAACAAGAAGAAATGAAGAGAGATAAAAGAAATTGTGATATATTTGTTTGTTTTCTGATTGCTATTCTGTGTGATGTTGATCTACAACTTAATCTAACAAACTTTGTCGTAAATAAGATGTAAGGAAGAGATCTAGTCATAGCGGCAAAAAAGAACAGATACATTTTGAAGTTAAGACGTCGTTTGGAGGAGAAAGTTATGATGTTTTGTAATGAGTGCTTCATCGGAGAATGATATGATAATTGCTTATCAGATGTTGATAGCTGAACGGTGCGAATTTCGTTTTCTACTCTGACAAAGGACATTGTGAAAAAAGATATCAGAAGTTTCATCTCATATCAGGATACGAAGTTTGAAATATATGTTTATACTGAAGAGGAAGGAGAGAAAAATAGGAAAAACAGTGAAAATATTCTAAGGAAATATAAGTTGCTTCGAGATTGGAATGTCAATAGGGGTGGGGAGGAAGAAGAAGTTTGCTTGTAAAGGATTAGATAACCGAAAGGACATCATTCATGGCATTCTTGTGTTCTTACAATTGAATCTCTCTACCAATATATTCGGAGAATGCCAAGAACGATGGTATTATAAACTATACTTGCAACAGAAATTACCCATTGATGAACCTCCACGAATTTTGTAGGGGATTTATAACAAAATATTGTTGTTTATATGTCTCTTAAAGTGTTGGTAAACAGCTGTTGTCACTTACAATATCCATCTATTATGTACATTAATTATAGAATTTTAAAACAATACAAAAAAGACAAAAACAACAGCAACCATAGCAAAAAGACATCAGCAAGATTTACTGTCAACATTCCGATTTGACAGCGTTCTGAGTTGATCAATATTACAGACGCTTGTTTAACTCCGCCATTTTGTAACTTCTATCCGTACATACGGCCTACATTTTTGATCTCATATTTCCTCTTTCTGCCACTCTCTTTCACGAGCAACGTAAATGTTTACATACACACACACACATGTATATACACACATACACATATACGCACACGTATACATACACACACATATATATATACATATAGGTACACATCTGCAAGTGTTTGCCAATACAGCTCAATGTTTTATGATTGAAACTAATAATTACATTCTGCTCAATATCATATACTAGAGCTAAAAAATTGCATACAATCAATATAAAGGAATGCAAAGTCCCGTGTTTAGTTATTTGTCGCAAGTATTTCCATCACGGAAGATTTGAAGTTTGACGCGTAATGGTAGATGTGGAACGCGAAGTGTAATACATAATGTAAAAACCAATGTCATTTGGATTAGTAAAACAGGAGTCACTTGATAAACGACAGTTGACTATTGAATAATTCGACCGTAAAATAGATTTCAAAATATCTTTATTCATCTACCTAGGTATCATACTTAAGTTATATACATTGTTAATAGGCTAACCAGTTGCTGTGGTACTCACCCTGAGGTATCATCTCTAATGGACGTGGGGTGTTAAAAGTATAATTAATAACTAAGGGAGAGAAAAATTGCCCCAACGGCAGCAAACGGGAACACCAAATGCATTTCGGCCCACTTATGGCTTTTCAGTGACATATACCCACCGCCACATGCATCGACGCAAACCGTCTCATCTTATAACGCTTGATCATGTGACACACAAAAGTGTTCCGATTTTATATACCATGCTATTTCTCATATTTGCGACCCATTTCTCGAATTCGTTTATTCTTAAGACTGAATTAAATGATCTATGATATATGGTTTATTATTTACATATTTTGAATCATTCATTTATTCGTGTCACTGATTCAGGAACGCCAAGTTAGACGTTTACATTCTTCGATTAATCATGCTACTTATACGCGAAGGTTGATATCACGACACCGTGAAAACACATTGATATGTATATATACTTGAGCGTGTGCGTGTGTGTGTGTGTGTGTGTGTGTGTATACATATGTATATGTATGTAATACGATACAGTAGTTGAGAGACTATGTATTGCATAAATATATGGATATCTGAGGATTAGCAGTTTGTGTATCTACAGATGTGTGGGAATGCGAGTGGATATATATATATATATATATATATATATATATATATATATATATGTATGTATGTACATATGAATACATACAGATGCACCAACACACTCATGCCTGTATATATATAAACACACACACAGACACACACTACACATACAAGTAAAATGTCATACATACATATAGTACTATTACGATGTGCACAGATGTGTGTGTGTGTGTGTCTTTCCCGATCGCATGGTCGCTGGTTCGATCTCCCTGCACCCTACCTACGTGAACATATATATTTCTTTTAGCCTTTATCTTCCACTTGTTTCAGTCATTAGTCTTGTGGCCTTGCTGGAGCACCACCTTGAAGAACTTTTAGCCGAATGAATCAAACACAGTACTTCTCTTTTAAGCCTGCCACTTATTCTATCAGTCTTTTGCCAAACCGCTAAATTAAGGGAACGCAAACACACCAACACCGGTTGTCAGGTGGCGGAGACAAGCACACACACACGCACACACATACACACGCACACACGCACATACATATATCACCATGATTGACCGCCAGCTAGTTAAGCTTTCTTTCTTTATTCTCTCTCTGATTATTTCCTCGCGTTCCTTTCTGTTGAAGAGCGTCGGCTCGAAACGTAAAAAACTTTCTCACCTTCCCGGGGCGTTAAACTAATACACCTGTTTGTTGTTTACGTACCTGTATTCGTCTTTTGCTTTTTTGTAAATTCCAACTATATATATATAAACGACAGGCTTCTTTCAGTTTCCATCAAACAAATCCACTCAGTTCTATATTAGAAGACACTTTCCCGAGGTACCACGCAGTGGATTGGAACCCGGGACTATGTGGTTGAGAAGCAAGCTTCTTAGCACACAGCCACTTCTGCGCCTTAAATCGACCTCGGGTTGATACAAAAGGAAATGGTATTTTGTCCGACGCGCTACCGATTCCGCCACCCACCAGCATTATATATGATAACAATTACTGCAAGCAAACATGTTAGCTTCTGCATGGTTTCTCGATCTGCTAGAAATAGTAACCTAATTACTTTCAACAGTATCCTAGCATCATAAGTAAAAGGACACGTTTAGACAAATGGATGATGTCGTCCTCTAGAACCATAAAAGGAAGTGATGAAGTGATGGTCACAAGCGGAATGTCTTTGATGACAAGTCTGCTTAATAAGGGTTGACCTGGGGCTAAACAAGAACAGCAAATGGTATGTGCGTGTAAATGGATCTGTGTGTGTAAGCGTATGTGGATCTATATGTGTGCGGATCTGTGTGGGGGGGGTCTTTGTATGTATGTGTGTATGAGTGTCTGTGAATAAGTGGATCTGTGATTTTGTGTGTGTGTGTGTGTGTGTGTGTGCGTGTGTGTGTGGGGGGGTGTACATTAATGAGTGTGTTTGTTTGCGGATCAGTATTATTTACCAAGACACGTTTTGAAAGACAGCCTGAAATTCTACACCCCTCAGTGAGTGTATATCCTCCACTATAAATATAGAAATATAGAATGCTGTATTGACTGCAAGACACATCTGTCAGAATTCTTGTGATTTTTACCATTTTCTACAGAAATTAAATGACAATTATTAGTTTTAATGCGAAAAGAATATTTCACATAGAAGAAATAGGAATCATGGTGAGATAGAAAGTGCGCATTGCACCCCCGCCCCCACCACCGCCCCCACCACCACCGCCACCACCGCTGCCACAGCCACCACCATTACCATTACCGCCACTACTACCGACACAACCACCACCTCCACAGTTGCCCCGTGTGCACTATCACCACTTCCACCGCCGCCACCGCTACTTCTTTCAAAACCAATCTCGATTACCAGCACCACCACCACCGCCATCATTACCACCACCGGCGTCACTACCACCTAAAACTAACACCGACACTATGACAACCATTAAGGTAAGACTCAATACTACCACCGCCACTATCAGCGCTACTACCACTTTCAATACTACAGTCTGTACTGTCACCTTTGTCCTTAACAACACAACCTCGATCGACATCTTTACCACCACCATCGTTACCAACACTACACCAGGTGTCACTATCACCACCACCACCAACAACAACAACAACAGCAACTGGTACTTCGTCAGTAACGACGATGATCAATGGAACAGGCTGCTCGTGAATTTAACGTGGAAATGGCTGAGTACTCCACAAACACGTGTACTCTTAACGTAGTTCTTATGAATATTCAGTTTGATACAGAGTGTGACAAGGTTGGTCCTTTGTAATACTGGTAGAACCACATCTAGCGCCACCACACCCAGCACCACCACACCTAGCCCCAACCACCACCTAGGAGCCCCTGTGTGACCGTTCTACTTGCTAGCTATAACAGCTAAATTATAATGGAACGCGATGAGTATCGCTCAGACACATGTAGAAGTCTACATGACACAATTTGTACAAAGATAGACGTTTCAAGTAGAAGAACAGTTCATCCGATGGGCTTCGACGCAGTTTCCCTTTAACCCGCTTCACTCACACGGAATGGATCAATCCGAGGCTATGACAAAAACACTAGTCAAATGTGCCTCGCTATAGAAACGAACCTCGATCTTACGATTGCCGAGTGAACAGAAAAAAAATTTCATTCAAACAATTGACAGTTACTTACTCAGTAACAGAGCACAACTTCTGGTTCAAAGACTCGCTGTGTCTTCTCGTTTGAACTTCTACTATAACATCCTCTGTTCTTCTTTGTTAGGTCCGTATATATCTTTTCTGTTGAAGTTCATATGTTCCTTTCCTTTCTTCTGTTCCCACCCTTATCTCTCACACACATCAATAATTACTTCGCGCACTCCCCTCATTATCAAGATTTCCCAGGCTATAGAAAGACTTCGATAATCTGTAAATACGTCTTTACACATGCAAAGACTAAAGACCAACCACAGCAATATTACTAGTCCAGGGAGACCGACAAGTGTTGAGGTCAGTCTCTTTTGCTCTAATTGTCAATTTAAAGAAGAGACGCAAAACAAGGCACAGTGACCTTCACAGAAACACTGTGTCACAAATTTATGTGCCAGTTTATAATGTCAGTGGGAGAGGGCGGGATCGTTGATGCTGTGTGTGTGCGAGTAAATTAGTTGTATGTCACTCCATATCTAGATGAAAAGACAATATTTAACTCAAGGGAATTTCAACTGACGATGGTAGCGGATGAAGTTGGAAGTGGAGGGTGTTGTGTGAGAGATGAGATAAGATAACGATGTGAAGGAAACGAAAGTGGCAAGAACGAAGGCAGGGAATGAGTTGTACTGGGAACGAGGAAATGGTGAGAGAGAGAGAAAGCGAGAGAGAGAGAGAGAGGGGGGGGGCAGAGAGAAAGAAGAAGAAGAAGAAGAAGAAGAAGTGGGGAAATATTGAACACAAAAACGAAGACAGAAGGACACATTGTAAAAGAGAATGAAAGATTTAATGGAATTTAAGAAGGTTATTAAGAATGACAGAAGGAAGCGAAAAACGAATGCGTGTGAGTATGTGTGTGTGTGTGTGCTTGTGGTGTGTGTTTGTGTGTGTGTGTATGTGAGCAGACATAGCTACAGACAAACACACAAATTCATATGTGTATGTTTCATGCATTTAAGCTGACCCCCTCCCTTTATGAGTGTGTGTATGTATGGATGTATGCATGTATGTATGTATGTATGGATGTGTGTGTGTGTGTATGTATGTATGTATGTATGGATGTATGTATGGATGTATGTATGGATGTATGTGTGTGTATGTGTGTGTGTATGTATGTATGTATGTATGTATGCATGTATGTGTGTGTGTATGTGTGTGTATGTATGCATGTATGTATGGATGTATGTGTGTGTGTATGTATGTATGAGCAGTAATTTCAAGCTTCCACTTTCGAGTAATTCTAAATTTCTACGCAACACATAAAACAGATGCAATTCTAACAGGTTTTTTTTTTGTTTGTTTGTTTGTTTGGTTTTATTTTATTTATTTCTTTTTCAATCAGCAAAGCCTCGAGTTAGGCAGCAACTGTGATTCGGCAGTTTCTCTCACTAAACGATGGCCTCTTTGCACATCACGTGATCTTGCAACACAGATTTCATTTAAAGACAAACAGAGACATGTCGTTTCTTGTCTACTCTAGGCACAAGGACCGAAATTTTGAGGGAGGTGGGAGCCAGTCGATTAGGTTGACCCCAGTACGCAACTGGTACTTAATTTATAAAAGGCAAAGTCGACTTCAGCAGAAGTTGAACTCAGAACGTAACGGCAGACGAAATACCGCTAGGCGTTTCGCCCGGCGTGCTAACGTTTCTGCCAGATGGCCGCCTTTCAAACTCATCAAAATGCTGGCTTCGATCA
>NC_142934.1:385551-393051 GCF_046866305.1 Octopus bimaculoides | reverse complement strand
GACCAGTATGCACGCCTGACCTATTCAAAACTATGTTCTGCGATGAAAAAAATAACAAAAATAATAATAAAAACAGAAATATATCATATTCTTCGAAAATGATGCCTGGCAAATACTAGAAATAAGAAGTGTTTACAAGAGAAGTAGTTTTTGCAAACATGGTGAATCCTTGAGTTCTTGCGATCAGAAACATTCTGTGAGATGTGTTCTCTTGCAAATTATGTATTTACGTACGCAACTTAATATTACTGTTGTTGTTGTTGCTGTTATCATTATTATTATTATTGTTGAGATTTTGATTTTCCCTGTCATTTTTTCAGGGTCGATAAAATAAGTTTGAACACTGAGATCGATGTTATTGCCGATATCCCATCCACACAAAATTGCAGACTTTGTGCCTACTTTTAATCTGCATGTTTGTTACAATCACTTGCCGAAACATACCCAGCGTCCTAGGGCAAGTCAAGTATAAGAGATGTTACAGTATGACTATTATTATTATTATTATTATTATTATTATTATTATTATTATTATTATTATTATTATTGCTATTATTATCATATAAAAATACACAGCTTATTTTGCTGGGTATGATGGAAAGTGTCAGCTGTCCACAGCCAGCAGTCCAAGGTGATATTTGTTTACTAGTCATGCTTTAAGAACCCTACGAAGAATTCCTGCAGTTCCAAGCAATGCTGATTTTAGTAGGTGTTCTCCCTTCACACTTGCACCAATCTTTTCCAGCCATGCTGGTAGTTGAGTGCTGATTACTTCCACGCGCACCAATTACCATTGGTATCATGTCTACTCTCTTCATTGACCACAGCGTTTGTATTTCCCACTTTAAATCGTCGTAGTTGTACAAAATCCATTGGCCCAGAATTGGGCTCAACACTGGGATTTAGCAGCGAAACTAACAGAGCTGACAAGCCAACTGTAAGAAGGAATAAAAGGCAGAAACTATAATTTATATTACGATTTTGCTTAGACACCAGGCTGATTTGGTAACTTCCAGAATTTCTATATGTTCCAATTCTTATTCTGTGTAATATACGAAGCCCAGTATACCCATCATGACTACCCATCTGATTAGGGTACACCAGGCACATGCATCACAAGCATATGTACACAAGATGATCTCACATCAGGAGAGACATTCTTTTTCGTAATGTAAATTTTAGCTTTTGCGTTTTATTCCTTCTTATAGTTAGCCTTGTTACTTTCGCTAGACCCCAATCCTGGGCCAATGGATTTTGTACGATTCAAATACCAAATTTAAATTTCTATAATTTAAAATTTTTATCACTTCTTATTTTGAACTCGACAAACTCAGGTTTACTGTCGAAATATCGTTCAACCAATAAAATATCTATTACAATTGAATCGCGCTCTTCGTCTTGACTATTATTATTATCATTATTATTATTATTATTATTATTATTTTTCTCTTTTCTCTCTCTTGTAGATCAACTTAAGTTTTCGTCTGTTATGTATAGTTGTTACTGTTGTCACGCTGTTGTAGGTGACGGTAACTGATGATGATGATGATGATGATGATGATGATGATGATGATGATGATGATGATGATGGCAATAATGCGATGATGGTTTCGTCTACGTCGTCATCGTCCTCGTAGTTCTAGCAACTCCTCCTTATATTTATTCTTCAGCTATTTAATAATGGATGTCAGTATTGGAATATACAATCAGAAATACTTTGCATTCTTCCTTTCGTTTCTCTCCCATTATTGTCTATAATTTTATCACCACCATTATTGCTAAGAATATCATTATCATTTATTATTACTATTATTATTATTATTATTATTATTATTATTATTATTATTATTATTATTATCGGTGCTAGTAGTAGTAGTAGTAGTAGTAGTAGTAGTAGTAGTAGTAGTAGTAGTAGTAGTAGTAGTAGTGGTGGTGGTGGTGGTTTGCTATGCGCAAACGTCTTTATAAAATTTTGTCCCGAGAATATTCCAGCCAGCGGGTTGTCTCAGTGAAACAACTCTTTTAAAAGCCAATATATTTGGCGATGTAAAGTGTTCGCAGATGTTCCCAACGAAATACTCAAGACACAGATTCTTGTTGCAATGTGAAGGACTGCTATGTGCTTCGCTAAATTTCGTCTTCTTTGATTAGGCCGTGTCTTTGAAAGTTGACAGCCCAAATATCTGACGAGACTACAGATCTCTCTGTTATGTCGCTGCGGGTGTATTTTTTTATGATGCCCTATAAATATAACAATAATAATAGCGATATTACTACTACTACTACTACTACCACCGCCACAAATAATAATAATAATAATAATAATAATAATAATAATAATAATAATAATAATAAAGGAGCAGGAGTGGCTGTGTGGAAAGTAGCTTGTTTACCAACCACATGGTTCTGGGTTCAGTCCCACTGCGTTGCACCTTGGGGAAGTGTTTTCTACTATAGCCTCGGGCCGACCAAAGCTTTGTGAGTGGATTTGGTAAACGGAAACTAAAAGAAGCTTGTCGTATATATATACCAGCTTCCAACTTCAGAAAGATGGTACCAGCATAAACCTGAAACTGTGACCGGAAAAGATGATGTAACAGTACTCGGACATGGCAATCAACACCGATAAAGAAATCAAGGCAAACAGGTCGGACATAATCATCAAAGATGGGAAGAATAAGAAATGCTTAATGATAGATGTGACAGTACCATCAGAGAGAAATGTGTCCATTAAAGAAGTTGAGAAGTTAAGTACAAAGGCCGAGAAATAGAAGTGACCAAGATGTGGGGAATGAAAGGCAGCACAGCACCAGTGGTGATTGGAGCGTTAGGGCTAATTAAAAAGGGCCTTGATAAGCAGCTCAACAAACTCCCTTGTAGTCTTAACGTGGGAGAACTTCATAAAATAGTGTTGCTAGGTTCCGCACACATTTTACGCCGTGTACTCTCCATGAGATGAGGACCTGCTGTGACCCTAGGGTCAAGGGATGACCCTTGTTCAGCAGAAGACAACGGACTATATTTTATTTTAAAGTAATAATAATAATAATAATAATAATAATAATAATAATAATAATGATGATGATGATGATGATGATGATGATGATGATGGCATCAATGATAATAATAAAGATATTAGCAAGAAGAAGAAGAAGAAGAAGAAGAAGAAGAATGATAGTTATATATTTAATTGTTTTTAAAGATCGAAGTTGGTGTGGACAAACAATACGAGGGGTTAGAATAAAAAAAACTAGTGGGAGATTTAGAGTGCGTAGAACAAAACAAAACAAAACACGCTATAAGCGATAATAATAATAATAATAATAATAATAATAATAATAATAATAATAATAATAATAATAATAATAATAATAATAATAATAATAATATATTAATAATTAAATAACAATAAATAAGTGGAGAAAGCATCTCCCAAAATGTAGGATGATTCGGTTTACCCCACACGAAACCAAAAATTACCGAGTCCTTAAGGACAAACTACAGCTGCATACTTAAGACTTGGTTCATCTCGACAACATCAATTTCGCCCCGCCTCTCTCTCTCTCTCTCCCCCCCTCTCTCTCTCTATCTTTCTCTCTCTCTCTCTCCTTAATAAAATACCCTATTCATATTAGTCTCAAATTTTGGCACAAGGCTCATAACTTTGGGGAAGCGGGGTAACTCGACTACATTGACCCCCCAAGGCTCATCTGGTACAAATCTACCCCTGAAAGGATGAAAGATAATTCTCTATTAATATTGAAATTAAACAATATTAATATTAATATTTAAAAAGAAGCAGCTTTGTCTCACAGGCAATAATAATAGAAAACGTTTGCAAAAGAACATTCTGGTATGTATGTATACGTTTGTGTGTGAGTGATTACGCAGAAAGATAGAATAGATAGATAGATAGATAGATAGATAGATAGATAGATAGATAGATAGATAGATAGATAGACAGACAGACAGACAGACAGAAAGACATACAGATAGCTTTCTTTATTGGCCACACTGGGCTGAACACAGAGGGGACAAATACAAATGTAGAGCTTTTCTTTTCGAAAATGAAAAAAAAAAAGTAAAATTCCGATCAAAAGGGATCGGGGAAAAAAAGACGATCAAAAAGGATCGTATATCACAGAAGAATTTTTAAAATGTAAAAAGCAAGATTAGGTTTATCCGTGAAAAGAAAAGCAGGTAATGCTTCCCGATAGCACTTCCAAGCGAGGAATCTTTGGTGATTGTCCATAGGTCCCGGCCCGAAAGTTGTTCTGAACAGGTGAGTCAGGTATTTCTCGTCGACGCCCAGATTCTACTCGAGAACGTCGTCGCACCTCCCCTCCACTAAACCTTTATAGAACGCCTTTGTTGTAATAGATAGATAGATAGATAGATAGATAGATAGATAGATAGATAGATAGATAGATAGATAGATATGGTCGTTGTCATAGTTGTTGCTATTGTTTTAGTCAGAACGCCCAAGGGAAGCGATAGAAACCGTTCCTGTTGTGACTATCTCGTCTTATTCTGATATAATGCACCTAGGACACTACATCAAGTGATATGCCCTTCTTTTTTATTAAAAGGTGTGATTTGAGGGAGAATTGGCTGTAATTTCTAGAACTCCAACCATTCCTGTAGACTTGTTTTAAAATCGCATTGTTCTCATTTAACCTTTATGGCTTCGCTTTTGTTTTCTTTTCCTTTTCTGTTTTTCTTTTGTTTTTTGTTGTTTTTTCTTCGAGAGCTGAACATCCCAAAATATCCAAAAATATAAGCAGAAAAGAACGACGGAAAGGAAGAGAAAGACAGACAGAAAGAAAGAAAGAAAGAAAGAAAGGAAGAAAGAAGCAAACAAAGAAGCAAGGAAATAAAGATGGTGACAATTAGCTAAAGTAGATACATTTACCAAAAGTGGAGAATATCTAGTGTTAATGATAATAATAATAATGATGATGATAATAATAATAATAATGATAATAATAATAACAATAGCAATAATAAATAGGGTGTGTAATTAGAGTATCTTTAAGTGACAACATGATCTTAGTGTTTCATTGTGTAATGCCTGAAATAAAATAAACTTGAAAAAAACCTCGAGGAATAAGTTTCGAGAGCGAAAAAAATTGTGATAACTTATCTGGTGTCAACTTATGTAAAAAGTGGTTACAGGAGGGATTACAGATGACGAGAAAAGGGCGAAATTGGTAGTTCCTTGAATATATATCTGTGTGTGTGTGTGTGTGTGTGTGTGTGTGTGTGTTGCGAGGAGAATAATTATGGCGGTAGACCCAATGAGTAAATCACTGATTCCACTTTCACACATACAGACGATATATTTCGCTCGCAGTAAATCAAGACATTTGTCTCGTAAATATTCTTTCTTTTATTCTTTCCCTTCTTTCAGGCATTTGACTGCGGCCATGCAAGAGCACCGCATTATTAGTCGAACAAATAAGCCTACTACTATTCTATCGGGTCCCTTTTGCCGGACCGCTAGGTTACGGCGACGTAAACACACCAGCATCGGTTGTCAAGTGATGTTGGGCGGGGATGCGAACATACACACACACACACAAACATGTACACACACACAGATATATATATATATATATATATATATATATATATATATATATATATATATTTGAAGAAAAGCAACAAAAATTCAATAGGTTATAGCAGTACATACGTTTCGTACAAACTTCATTTATTCATGTCGCAAAATAGATCAAAGAGGAAAAAGATCCCACTACCTTTAAATGGAATCTGGACAAATGTCCTCGAGGAATACCACATAAGTTACCTATAGCTGGATACATTTAATCATTTAATTCAAAAAGAACTCCCTACTCGAATAGGCCATGATACCACAAAACTTGACTTTAAAAGGATTTAGTTAATCCTATCATGTGGCGCTATTAAGTTAGACATCGTCTGGAGCAATCTCTGTATATATATATATATATATATATATATATATATATATATATATATATATATATATATATATATATATATATATATATGTATATGTATATGTATGTATGTATGCATGTATGTTATTCTCTTATATGCTTCAACTTTACAGCTATGACCATGCTGGAGCACCACCAGTGAACAATAATGCGGTTCCCATGCCGGGAATGGAACTTGGGCCACCCGGTTGAAACCCAGCAATCCTAACGACTAGACCGTATATATATATATATATATATATATATATATATATATATATATATTTGTACATACACATACACACACATATATATATACACATACATATACATATATATTATTAATAAATATATATATATATATATATGTATACGTATATATGCATATATACATATTACATATATATGTTTATATATACATATTACATATATATGTTTATATATATATATATATATATATATATATATATTCTGTGTGTTGTATTTGCAACGAATTACTTACAGTTTCATGCTGAGAAGAAGATATTGAAACCAACTGAGCCGAAATCTTAGTTATTTTCCTCGGCAACCGATCGCCAAGTAAGATAAGGACAACCTGCGTTGAGCTCGGTCAAATATCATCCTCCCAGCATGGAACGCTAAGTAATTTGTTTCAAATAAGATAGGGAGCATAGAATATTAAAACCTCTCAAATTTATTGGCTGCTTTATTTGGCTGAATCTTTCAGCAGGCTAACATTACTCCGTATTCATATAAATACACACAAACACACAAATACACTAAATATGTATATATACATATATAAGATATATATGGAGAATTCACTAAAAAAGAACAACAGTCGAAGACAGGTGGTGTAGAAAACAAATTGATGTATTTGTATAACGCTCGGGAATTGAAAAAGTCTTTAACGTTTCGAGCCTACGCTCTTCCACAGAATGGAACACAGAAAGAAACAAGGAGAGAAAAATGTGCACATATATATATACATATATATATATATATATACATATATATAGATATATATATACACACACACACACACACACACACACACACACACACACACACACACATATATATATATATATACGTATATATAGATATAGATATATACACACACACACACACACACACACACACACACACATATATATATATATATATATATATATATATATATATATATATATAGTAAATACCCACCCCACAATAAAAAACAACAAACACAAAAAAGCAACAACGTGAGGACATTGTACATGTAAAGTATTAACAGACGCTCAGGGAAGGAAGGAAAGATGGTTTGACGTTTCGAGCAGAGCTCTTTTATTAAACACCTTTACTGAACCTTCAATGGCATCTTCTACAGCGTTGGTAAATGTTACTGATTCGTTGATGAAATACCTTCAAGATTTTCTGGAATATTATTCCATGTCTGAATCAAATTTACCTGTTGTTTCTCAGACTAACGACGGCGAACTGCCGCCCAGTAAGATAACAACTTGCGCTGAGCTCAGTCAAATATCGTCCTACCAGCATG
>NC_142934.1:370551-375551 GCF_046866305.1 Octopus bimaculoides | reverse complement strand
AGCAAAAGCATTTGGTGGCTTGGAGTCACGCGTCTGGCGCCAGCGACATATAAATAACAATACAAAGCTGGCTCTTTACAAATCATTTGTCTTAACATCCCTATTGTATTCCTGTGAAACTTGGACCTGTTATGAAAGGCATTTTAAAATGTTAGAAAAATTCCACCAAAAATGCCTTCGTCATATTTTAAGAATTAAATGGAATTCTTTTACTCCAAACACAGATATCCTTGCATCTGCAGGCATCCCCTCAATTAAAGCCATGATTTTGAGGAACCAATTGAGATGGTGTGGCCATATTGTTCGAATGGCAGATGAACGCATGCCGAAACAGCTGTTTTATGGTGAGCTTGCAGAGGGGAAACGTTATCGGCATAAACCTAAAAAAAGGTTTAAGGATGGCATAAGGACTGCTATGAAGTCAATTGGAATGGCTCCAAAAGATATAGAAGTCCTCGCTTCAGATCGAGTTGGATGGCGAACAAGGGTGTGGAGTGGAGTGAAAGCATTTGAAGAGGCCAGGATGATGCAAGCAGGGCTCAAGAGACATTTAAGGAAAAATGTAAAGACTGAGAAGGTGAATAACAAGGACCTTTTTGTGTGCACAGTCTGTGACAGACCATGTCTGTCCTTGGCTGGCCTCAAATCTCACCTGCGAACCCATGGAAAACAAACCTCATCCAGCTATTCTGATTATATGTCTGTGCACACGTTTGAATGTGGTGTGTGCCAGAGGGTTTGCAAATCCAATGGGGGTCTTAAAAGACATGTTAGGATCCACAATGAGCAGAACTTACTTGCAGGTATTGGTAGTGCAAATCAGAGGTGCAATCTGTGTGGGTGTTTTTTCAAAACACTGTCTGGTTTAAAAAGCCACATCAGACGCCATGAAAGGGCTAAGGTGTAGGTGCAGGAGGTGGTCAAACTCTGTTTAAGGAGTAGACAACCACCATATATATATATATACATATATATATACATATATATATATACATACATATATATATATATATATATATATATATATATATATATATATATATATATATATATATATATAAAGATAATATTTAATTTAATATTATTTAATATTATTATTATTATTATATATATATATATATATATATATATGCGAGCATACATATGTGCATTTAGTTTTGGAGATGTGTGTGTGTGTGTGTGTGTGTGTGTGTGTGTGTGTGTGTGTGTGTGTGTGTGTGTGTGTGTGTGTGTAATATATGTGGGAGTGTATATAAAAAAGTCACTATGTCAATCGTCCTAGCTACAAAGCCACCCGGGACTTTATTAACAGGCAGTCATTGATGTGTTACGAAAGACGAAGCAACGCCATATTGGTCGCTCTATAAACTCTATCCAACCTGTTATCATTTCAGTTTTTGTGTCTAAAGATAGTATTTTCCAGAGCGTGAGTAATTAAAGAGAAAGTCTCCATTCACTATTCATTCTCAACCAAATGTTACCTCAATATCTTTCTATCTTAACTGTACACATTCATGTTTTAGTTTATGCGATGTTACAATAGCATACACGACCCACACAACAGAGCGCAATAACATATACAAAAAAAACATAGTGTGTGTGTGTGTGTGTGTGTGTGTGTGTGTGTATGTGTGAGTGTGTCTGTACATGTAGATAAATAAATAAGTATATGTATGTATATATATACACACATCTATATTCTTTTATTTGTTTCAGTCAAATCGACCCGCGGACTTATTCTACTTATTTTATCGGTTCTCTTTTACCGAACCGATAAGTGACGGAGACGTAAACTGTTATGTTTCTCTCGGGTGCGGTTGTGAAGCAATGGCGGGGTGACAAATACAGATACACAAACATACACACACACATATATACATATATATATATATATATATATATATATATATATACATCATGGGCTTCTTTCAGTTTCCGTCTACCAAATTCACTCACAAGGTTTTGGTCGGTCCGAGGCTATTGTAGAAGACACTTGCCGAAGGTGCCACGCAGTGGGACTGAACCCAGAACCATGTGGTTGATAAGCAAGCTACTTACCACACAGCCACTCCTGCGCCTACATATGAATACAGTCTAATGAGTATGAAACAAGTAAAAGATACACTTCAAGAGAACATACGCACACACACTTACATATATATATATGCATATATATGTATATATCCATATATATATATATATATGTATATATATATTCACACATATACATACACACACACCAGAGTGCAAGTGACTATTTCTAAGAATGAAATTTTAAAAAGTCTTTTCAAAGAAGCCATGAACAAATGACAATTTTGATCTGTTTTGTTAAACGTGAACAAACCATTTCACTTTGTTAGTCACTTTCCTTTTCCTTTCTTCCTTCCTTCTTTTCCTTCTTTCTTTCCTTGTTTCTTTGTTTCTTTTCTTTCTCTCTCTATATATTTCGTTCTTTCCCTTTATTTTCATATTTCTATTCACTGATTGCTTTAACTTTAGTTTGTCTCTTACTGTTTTTATTACAATAAAACTCAACTCGTCTGCAAAGAACGCTGCTGGACCGTGACATATTAAAAGTTAACTTTCAAAAAAAAAAACACACAAATTCTACTAAAACACATTTCTTGAGAATAGCGCAAAACATCCATCACATATCTACACACACACACACACACGCACACACACACACACTGGTATATATGTGTGTGCTTGTTTATTTGTGATATATATGTATGCATGTAGATAGATGTATATATGTATATATATGTGTATGTGCATATGCATATATATATATATATATATATATATATATATATATATATGCATATGTACACACACACACACACACATACACACACACACGCACATATATATATATATATACATATATATTATATATGTATGCATATATGCATATTTACGTATATATATATCATATATATATGTCTCAAATAACATACGCACACACACGTGTTATATGTGTGTGTGTGTGTGTGTGTGTGTGTGTGTGTGTGTGTGTGTGTGTGTGTGTAAGTGTGTGTAAGAGTAAGTGTGTGTGTGTAGTTAAAACTCTCGCTTTGCGAGCACGTGTTCTCCGCCCTTTTCCTTTTATTGTAACTCGAGGCTGCCTTGTGAGTGAATTTGTAAGAAAGAGGTTGTTGAATCCAGTGGTATATGCATATATATGTGTGTGTGTGTGCAAGTATTGTATGTGTGGGTGTGTTGTGTGTGTGTGTGTGTGTGTGTGTGTGTGTGTGTGTGTGTGTGTGTGTGTGTGTGTGTGTGTGTGTGTGTGTGTGTGCGTGCGTATGTGTGTGGACATACGTGAGAGTCATTGTATTTATTCCCTACCGCTTGTAGGGGATAAATCTATTTAAGTGCTGACTTGTCTACATCCAAACTGAGTTGTTTGACAAAAGAGATCGATAGAGTAAACATCAGATTTTCAAATAAGTCCGGGTGTTGTTTTGTTCGATTAAAGCCTTCAAGACGTGCCCCCTCCATGGCCACAACCCTACGATTGAAACACAAAATTTTTATAGAGGTAGTTATAACCTCATCGATGATCAGCAGGCAATTGATATTTTGAATATGGGCTAAATTGCAAATAACTTTCAGTATTGCAAACAATATGCACAGATGTTCACCAATCATGCAGTAATTCTAGAAACAGCTGTAAACTACAACTTGCACGCGCTTTTCCATCAATTCCGAATATTTTGTCGGTGACAACATTGATCTAATTATGTCTCATTAATATTATGGACTTCTTTTCGACATCATCCCGGATTGTATCTATAAATGGAACAAAAACGCAATAGACGGCAGTAAAACGTTTGGACAGGCAGACGACACAAAGGCGGACAAGAGAAACAATTAGAATGACAAGCAAAAAAGACGGGTCATTCTTGGCTTTTTTCATCAATCAAGTACCAGAAGTCACGACAATTTCGGACAGTTACACTCACTTGAGTTGGTTCGATCTGGTTGTCCCCCAAAAGATCTAAGCAAAGAGTATTAGACCCCTTTGTACAAATTCTAACGAAAGGGTACGGCAATATGGAACAGGGACAACTGACGAAGAGTTATACTCTTTATGTTGCATGTCTCGTTTCTCTGTTTGTTCTTTTCGTTGCTCGAAAAAAGTTCGTTTTCGTTTTTACGTTTTCGTTTCTCATTGTGTTTAACGTTTTTTTTTTTGTGATGTCCTGTACCCATATAGATGTAGGTATGTACATATATGTATGGATATATGCATAAGTTTATATATTTATATCATATGTAAAGATTAAAAAGTTTTGAGTGGTACAACAATGCACTATAATACAAAAAACGGACTATATACCTGTTGTAACTTAGTTATCCATAGTCCGATGATATTTCGGAATACAATTCCTTCTACAGATATTCCATCTAAGAATATCTGAAGAAGGAATTGTATTCTGAAATATCATCGGACTATAGATAAGTAAATTACAACAGGTATACAGTCCATTTTTTGTATTACAGTGCATTGTTGTACCATTCAAACTTTTTAATCTTTACAAACAATACACAATGCTTCAAGCGAACTACAATACTCTCTTATATATATATATATTTCTTAGAGTTTATTCAAGTTCTTCTTGAGAAAGTTCAAGCCGGTCGCTAACATAGCGACAAGACGATTTTCTGGGTTAAGAGGGTTTCCGGTGTTTGCAAATATGTGGTTGAGTTGGCGTGTTGGTTGGACTGTCGATGCATACACCGAACTCTATGCATCTATTCGCACGAGAATCCCAGATAGAGAATATTTGCAATGTCTTACAGATCTTCACTGTGCAACTAATAGATTGGATTTGGAGAATTCCCATCAGTTACTTTTACTCTTTCTCCGTAAAACCGAGTATTTCTAGTTTTTTGTGCAAATTTCTTGGTACATAGCCTAATGTATGTGTCTATATATATATGTGTAAGCGCATGTATGTATGTGAGTGTATGCGTGTATATTTATGAACGTA
>NC_142934.1:365551-368051 GCF_046866305.1 Octopus bimaculoides | reverse complement strand
TGTGTGTGTGTGTGTGTGTGTGTGTGTGTGTGTGTGTATACACGGGTCTAGATGTATTAACAACCATTTACACATTTTCACCGCCATATTTTCAACATGTTTTCTCATGTTTTATATTTGTATATATATATATGCATATAAATATATGGTATGTAGAAATATTCACATGTACACATGTATATATATATATATATATATACATACATGCACACACACATATATATATATGTATATATGCACACATGTATACATACATGCACACATACATACATACATACATATATATATGTATGTCTGTATGTATTTATTTAAAAATCTGTCATACGCATGTACATATACACACACACACATGCATACGCACATAAATATATATAATGTATATATAAATGTGTGTGTGTGTGTGTGTGTGTGTGTGTGTGTACTATGTGGACAAAGAGAAAGGGGGATGGATGCAGAGTGTGTATGTGTGTATATTCAGCTGTTTGTTTACACGCGTGTTTGTATATGGTTCTGTTTACGTGAGATTTCCCTTTCTGCGTGTGCACGTCAGTCCATATGTATACCTGACGTGTGTGTGTGTGTGTGTGTGTGTGTGTGTGTGTGTGTGTGTGTGTGCGCGTGTGTGTGTGTGAGGCGGCTTAGAGTATAGTTTAAAGAAACAGAACCGATAAGAGTAAGTGTAAAACAAGAAAAGGTGAGAACAATCGACAGAAGATAAATAAATAAGCGATGGATCATATTCTGTTCGGGAGGTGTTTATCTAAATACACCAATGTCTTGTATAATCCACTTAACCAGAAGATAAATGATATTGCTATAATGACTTAGCTATGAAAGACGGGGTGGAATTATGTGGGGGTGGTCAGGAACTAGTTCGCTTCTTCGAACAGCAACGTTCAAATGGTTTGTACCAAGTTATCCTGGATAATATTGGTCAGCTAATCTAGTGTTAAGAGATTAAAGTGCAAGTTTCACACTAATAAATCTTTATGGATTAAGGAATCTAAAGAACACAAGTTGTTTTGTTGTTTTGCTGTTTTATTTTATTGGTGTTTTGTTTGTTTATGTGGAATTTTAGAACGGTTGTTCCCCATTCCACGTCGATTGTGAGAAAGGAACGGGATTAGGGTGACCATCCTTATCTAATGAATAACATGACGCATTAACCCTAAACAAGTCATTTCACTTCCCTAATTCCATCAAACTAATTATAAACAACAATGTGGTTGTCACTCGAGTTAATAGACGTAAGAATTGACCTCTTTCTCTCTCTCTCTCTCTCTCTCCCTTTCTCTCTCTCTCTCTCTCCCTTTCTCTCTCTCTCTCGCTCTCCCTCTCTCTCTCCCTTTCTCTCTCTCTCCCCCTCTCTCTCTTTCTCTCTCTCTCTCTCTCCCTCTCTCTCTCTCTCTATTTCTCTGAGCCACATTCTATCAGTTATGGTATTCCTTAACTTCCAGTTATGTTGTCCCCGACCAGTGGTGGATTTAGACTTGGTGAAATCCGAAGCCAACCCGACAGCGTCTGATAGGATACTTTGAAAAAGGTGGCTGGGGACTCTATGTGTGTGCTTGCTTGTGTGTGTGTGTGTGTGTGTGTGTGTGCGCTTGCTTGTGTGTGTGTGTGTGTGTGTGTGTGTGTGTTGCTATGTATTAGGTTGTTCCGAAAATAATGACCGCTCTAAGTGTTGTGTTTTGAAACGCAGTTTTACCATACTATTTTAATTATATTTTAGGGGAATTTCGACAAAATTAATAATTGATGTATGCTCTTTAATAATTTTCTGCTTATTTCATTTCAGACAGAAAACAGTCTTGAAGCATAGGCACCCTAATTATGAACATGATATGAAAAGGACCTTCTCTTACTTTTCTTGCATGAGTTCAAGCTCGGGCACAATGCCTCCCAAACTGATGCCAATATCAACAGAGGAGAGGGGTCTACAAGTGATCGCACAATACGAAGGTGGTTTCAGAAATTCCGTAGTGGTGATGAGAGCCTTGAAGATGAAGAAGGTACAGGACGGCCATGCAGTCTTGACAATGAACAACTGAAAGCAATTGTTGAACAAAACCCACGTCAAAGTGTCAGAGAAATGTCTCAGGCACTCGGTGTCGGTATTGTAATGGTCTCACGCAATCTGCAGAAGATTGGTAAGGTGAAAAAGCTCGATAAATGGGTACCGCATGAGCTCAATGAAAATCAAAAAGTTTGGCGTTTTGACGTGTGCTCGATGCTCTTTCTGCGAAACACCAATGATCCTTTTCTTGACCGAATAGTCACTTGTGACGAAAAGTGGATCCTTTATGATAACCGTAAACGATCGGGTCAATGACTTGATCATGATGAGTCCCCCGAACATTTCCCAAAGCCAAAGTTGCACCAGCAAAAGATTATGCTGACTGTAAAACTTTAGATGTGTCAGTAATAGGTGTTAATATTATGAATTGGACTCTAAATGAACTAATGAGATGAGATAGAAAGCTCAAGAAAAAATAACAAC
>NC_142934.1:353051-358051 GCF_046866305.1 Octopus bimaculoides | reverse complement strand
TTCCTGCAGTTTCCGTCTACTAAATCCCCTCCAAAGGCTTTGGTCAGCCGGAGGCTACACAAGAATACACTTACTCAAGGTGTCACGCATAGGGACTGAACTTGGAACCATGTGGTTGGTGGGAGGACTTCTTACCACACAGCCACGCCTGCAAGGAAGAATGTACATTTAAGCTTATGTTGTTGCTTGCATTTCTTAAGTCTGCGAGCTGGCAGAATCTTTAGTACGACGACCAGAAATGCTGGGAGGTATTTCTTTCGCCTTTTCCTTCTGATTTCGAATGCTGCCTAAGTCCACCTCGCTTTTAATACTTACGGAACAGAAAACATTAGCAGCAATTGAGCAATTACAAGATGCAATCGATTTACACCATTAATAAACTTGATCATCTTGTGCCAAAACTTTTGGGTTTGTTTATATTTATGAATATCTGTTTGTCAGCACTTTTTTCTGCGTACATTGTATACACTATGCAGTATAAATAAGATAATATAGCTCTATGTACATCATGAATATATATATATATATATATATGTTTTCATGATTGTGTATATGTTTAAACGTGTGTCTGTGTGTGTGTGTGTGTGTGTGTGTTTACGACTGTCTGCAATCTGTGATTGTGTATATATGTAATTATATATGTCATTCAGACAGATTGAGAGGAATCTTGAGTGGTTAAAAATTGGGTGTGCCTCACGCAGTATACCTGGACAGAGATGTCTGTGAACCTTTAGTGTGTCTATGTATGCGTGTATGTATATATATATATATATATTGCATTATACACATGCAGCACAATCACGTATATTCACACATTTTAGTGTACGTGCAAACTGAAATACGTATGTACATATATATACAGATACACACCCTCACACACACGCACACACACATATATACATATTCATACATATATATATGCATGGATATATTTTAGCATGTACGCACTCATGTATATATATATATATATATATATTTATATATATTTATATATATATATATATATATATATATATATATATATATATATATATATATATATATATATATATATATATATATATATATATATATATATTTAATCGCTAGCCATTAAACCTTTCTTTATATACATACACACACACACACACACACACAAACACATATTTATATATATATATATATATATATATATATAAATATATATATATATATACGCTCGCGCGCACCTATACATATACATACGCACATAGATGCATACATATATGTGTGTGTGTGTGTAAGTATATCTGCACGTATATGGTTGCATGTTCAGATCCACTCCAAACGATTTACTACCCCATCAAACCCGTAGTACTTGTCTGTCGGGGTAAGTGGCCACCCGACTAAATTATAACCAGCTTTGACTTATAATCTCTTCAGGAACACAAGTGTTGTCAAAGATAAACTAATTTGCTGATGACTGTCTCACCGCGTTGCTGTGTTGGAGAGACCGTACGTGGGCAACTGTGTATAGACGTTGGACATATATGAGTGCGAGTGTGTGTGTGTGTGTGTGTGTGTGTGTGTGTGTGTACATGTATGTGTGCGTGTGTATGTTTGTATGTATGTACATGTATGTGTGTGTATATACATATATATATATATATACATATATATACCCATCAGCTGGCAGCAATATCATGATTTTAACATATATATATATACATGTGTATACACATATATATATACATATATATATACATTTATCTACATATATATATATATATATATATATATATATATATATATATATATATATATATAGCTACCGAGACATGTGCGTAGATAACTTGTAAAAATGTTTACATGTGTACGTTTAGTAAATGTAATACACATTTCATTCTTGCTGCGTAAAAACATGTCATGATAAGCCGACAATGATCGGGTGAAACTAGTCAAGCTTCTTGAGGTTCCTTTTGTACATTGAACTGTGGTTTAAATGCTGGATCTATCTATACATCTAAATATGTGTGTTTAATAAGTCAACATATTTACACTTCATACAAACACGCCACGCGCCCCAAACACAAACATACGCTTATAGACACACTCACAGAAAACACACACAAAATTGATGACACCTATTAATCAAGATGCTTTTGACTTTTGGTGATACAGAGAAACACATTTGGAAAGCGACACGGTGTGACAAGAAAGGTCTGTTAAAATCTTTCCAGTAAATGACAATGGGAAGATTCTGGAACTCGGAGAATTGTGGTAAGTATATCACACAAGTTTGGGAAAATAAACATTTTTTTACAAAGCTTTATCCGCCGCAAATGTTCACACGCACATGCACACACACAAACACAAACAGGCGCACACACACGTACACACTCGTGTGTTTGTGTGTGTGTGTGTGTGTGTGTGTGTGTGTGTGTGTGTGTGTGTGTGCGCGTGTGTGTGTGTGTGTAAGAGAGAGAGAGAGAGAGAGAGAGAGAGAGAGAGAGAGTCTCTATGTGCTTGCATATGTTTGGTTAACTGTGATGTAGCAGGTCATTACACAAAATTCCGAACACTTTGTTAACCAGTAAAATGTTATGACGTTCCTGATAGGTAACGATAAGTCTAGTTACCATTAGACAATTATATATTTTATTACACAAATACATACACGTGTGTATATGTGAGTGTGTGAGAGACAGAGAGTGTGTGTGTATTTATGGTTGTATTACATTATAGTTTTGACGTTGTCTAGCTGCGTATATGGATGAAAGATATGGCAACTCACTACGTTTCCAGTCTATGATTTTCTCGGTAAGATAACGTATATTTATGAGAGAGAAAGAATGAGATTGATAGAGATAAAGAGAGGGAGGGTAGTCGGTGGGGTTGATTTGTCTGCCTGAAGCAAAAAAAAAAAACAAAAGAAAGCATCGGAACAAAAAACTTGCAGCAACTTTGGAAACACTTTTAAAGCAAACAGAATCATAAAATGGTCATTGTTCGGTTTAGAGATATTAAAAAAGTAAATAAAAATTAAGGGGAAGATAACTAGTGACTTGTAAGTCAACTTCCTGTTAAACAACAAATACTGTAGTATGGTAACATGGCGAATTACAATTTTCGCACGTGTATTAATTCATAATTAGTCGACGCTGTGCCAACCACTGAACAATCTCGGGATTCGGCTAATTGGGTGATATTCCAAGATTGATTCACGCTGGTCTTCCACGTGCCATTCTGATCAATTCCAAAATAAGTAACGCCCTGTATTTATGCTGTTTAACTTATTTATGTCGCTTTACTAGTTATCTCGCCCTTAATTTTTATTTACTTTTTTAATATCCCTAAACTGACCAATTACCAATATAATATATAGTCTTACTAATCTACCAATGGTGGAGATGAGAACAGAAGACTAAGAAACTTTTTCCCAACATGTCCAGATTTCAGTTTGTTTCCTATTGCTAGCGGAAGCCATTTGACATGAGAAACTCAAAATAATCTGTCACGCTGCCTAACACCTCTCTTACAGCACCTGGGTAACTTTGACGGAGTCCCCTTTGTTTCAGACATTCGGAGCAAGGAATAACTTCCTCTCTGTTTTACCTGTGGGGAAGCCATGAGAAAATATGACCTCGTGGGCCGCTCTCATTCACGATGAAGGGAGGAAACAACTCTAAAGAAGAATCCATCCTACGAATTTACTAAAAATTCGGAATTACGATTTGCAAATTTTAGTTGCCAATAAAATTTCTATCTACAATGTCTAATACTCCACACCCCACCTACCTACCCTCCACACACACACACACACACACACACACACATATATATATGTATGTAAATATATATATATATATATGTATGTAAATAAATATATATATATATATATATATATATATATATATATATATATATATATATATATATCGATAGATAGACAGATAGAGAGATATGTTTCTTTATTGGCCACACAGGGCTGAACAAAGAGGGGACAAAATACAAAGTAGAGCTTTTTCTTTTTGGGAAGAAGAAGAAGGGAAAAAAAGTGGGTCGAATTTCGATCAAAAGGGATCATTGAGAAGGAAAAAAGGCCCGATCAATAGGGATCGTGTATCACAAATGTCATAGTGTAAAAAGGTTCATGTGATACTTGAAGAAATTGATGAGAGATTGACCAGAGAGGAAAGTGTTTGTCTCTAGACCTTTCAGACCGCATCTCGGCAGGTCGGCCCCAGAGAGATAGACAGACAGATGGATGGATGGATAGATAGATAGATAGATAGATAGATAGATAGATAGATAGATAGATATACTGCATATTGCATACAACTATGTACAAGTACTTGCGTGTATTTAAATACAGTTATATGTATATATATATACATGTATATATATATACATATATATAATATATATATATATATATATATATATATATATATGTATGTATGTATGTATGTATATATATATAGTATATACAAACATGCAAATCTGCACATACATACATGCATACACACATACATACATACATACATACATACATACATACATACATACATACATACATACATACATGCATATGCATAGACATACACGAATACATATATAAATAGCTCCGTAGTCTCGTATGTGTGTCTGTTAGAATATTTTTGTAGTAGGTCTACGTCTAGACATCTCTAGACTAAAATCACTAAAAACTATCCTCAACCAAAGTATATAAAGAACTGTAATTGTTACAATTCAGGCACCATCTTAAAACAATAGTTTTGTGAGAGACTCGGCCTTTTCATTTTAGTTTTTCTGTTGTTTCTCCATTGTTTTCTCTCTTTCTTTTGCTGCTAATTCTAAAGATACTTTTGTTGTCGTTCGGTTCTTTGTGTCTGGCACATCAAACCAAGCAGACATTACTACAGCCAATTTCCTTTGATTTGCCAACGCCACAACTCAATAAAGAGCGAGTTTAGAAGAGATTGAATGCGAAATCGCAAAGATCACAGAATGTTGCATTCGATAAATCTTTTGTTTAACAA
>NC_142934.1:323051-350551 GCF_046866305.1 Octopus bimaculoides | reverse complement strand
AGACGAAATACCGCTAAGTATTTCTCCTGGCGTGCTAACGGTTCTGCCAGCTCGACGCCTTATGTCATTCATCATATCAACACCTTAAAAATATATTTAAAATCATTCCGTTGTCTCTCATTAATAGATGTAATTTTCAATTATGCAAATTACTTTTGCCTAAGATTCTTCATAACTCATTTTCAAAATGTAAAAGCATTTATGGAATGACCAAACAGCCCGGACTTTGAACAGATCATGTCCACAGCTGTCTCCTCTTATCATAGATCAAATTTTCACTTAATCACGCAAAGTAATTTTCTATAAATATTTCTCAATTCTTGAAATTATCTGCTCTTGTCATTGACAGTCTCTAACAATTACCGCTACGTTGTTGTTTTCTTTCTCCAACTATGTAGCAAATTTCCATCAATTGAGAATTTCTAGAGCATGTCACTGGCTACGACCCTCGTAAATTATTTTACAATATTAGACAACATATCGGAATAGAGAGTAAATTAAAGAAATATATAGCAAAGTGGGTTAACACAGAGAAACAGATCAACAAAGAGCAATATATGACAACGTGGGTCAGCGTAGAGAAATATATTTGAATATGGGATAAGAGAAAGATATATATGACAATGAGGGTTAACATCGGGCAATATGTGTTAATGTAGGGCAATATATGGCGACGTGGGTCAACAGAGAGCCATAGATGATAATATGGGTCAACAGAGAGAGATATATGGCGACAAAGGTGGGTGTAGAGCAATATACAACAATGTGGGGTAACATAACACATTATACAGTAATGTGGGCCAACAGACAACCACTTAAATTCGATCGGAGCTGACAGCAGCCAAAATGAAATTAATGCCAAAAGATAGAATTAATTGTCTGAAATGTTATAAAGTTGTCGCAGAAACAGACAAATTCCACATGCAATATGTTTACCAAATATATTCCTGCAACTAGAACGAATCTTTAAAAATTTTTAAACATATACATTATATAAACACACACATACACATATATACATACATCCATACGCATATATATATATATATCATGTATATATGTTGTGTATATGTGTTGCGTGTATGTTATACACATGAAATAGGGTGTCACATTCCGTAAAATTTGGTAACCCTGCAGAGTATGTTTCTGTTATATTTTTGGCGTCTTTGATGAAAAATGATAATCTGCGACAAGAATTATGGTCCTGTTTGTTTGTTTGTTTGTTTGTTTATTTCTGAATTGAAACACTGAAGCAAGAAACAAGTAATCTATACATAGCATAGAGATAACAACAACAACAACAACAACAACAATAATAATAATAATAATAATAATAATAATAATAATAATAATAATAATAATAATCCTTTCTGCTAAAGGCACGAGGCCTGAAATTTGTGGGGAGAGGTCAAGTCGATTACATCGGTCCCAGCGCCCAACTGAGAAGAGTGAAAAACAGAGTCGCCCTCGGCAGGATTTGAACTCAACGACGTTAAGATGTAGGAAATGCCCCTAATCATTTTGTCCGGCTTCCAAGCGATTCATTTCTACTCTAAGCACAAAGCCTGAAAGTTTTGGGGAGGGGCCCAGGCGATTAGATCGACCCCAGTACACCACTGGTGCTTATTTAATCGACCCCGAAAGAATGAAAGGCAAAGTCAACCTCGGCGGAATTTGAACTCAGAACTTAAAGATAGATGAAATACCGCTAAGCATTTCGCCATGTACATATGGATGTATATCTGTGTGTGTATATATACATGCATGTGTATATGTATATACAAATATATACATGCTTGTATTCATAAATGTGCGTGTGCGTGTATTTCCCCAGTCCGTGTAATTTAGGTCTGTATAATTGAAAAATATTTTAGCTCAATGAGATAGAGGCTGTAATCATGGGTACAAGCATCTTACTAGGTGAGGATATATTTAGTCAGCAAACACGTATACATAGACAATGAAGCACACACACACACACACACATGCATATATACATACATACATAACGAGAAATTAACACATAGTTGATGTGAACGATATTAATATATATATATATATATATATATATATATATATATATATATATATATATATATATATATATATATATATATATATATGTATGTATGTATGTATATCAGAGAGATATAGATAAGGATATCCATGATAAAAGATAGGACACAGATAGATCTGGGAATAATAAATCAAACCAGTGGGAACCGTGGGTTGGGGAGCCGAGGATTCGAAACCGTAATCTGTTAATGACTTAAGAATTCTACAGTTATTATCAAGGATTTTATCATATTTAATATCTCCATTTCTGTAATCCCAGCAACTAAAGTGGAACAATTCTTAAAGTTATGACGTGAAGTATCATGACTGGATTTCATAACTTTACCATTTGCCATTTTAAGAGTTCTGATTAGAACTGTTAAAGATATTTTGTTAGAGATGACAACGGTTGCGAGCAAGGAGCTGTGGTTGATAATTGCAGGCATTTTAAGTGTTTTTGGTAGACGTACGAGCATGGAAGACAAGATGGCTGATAAGGATACAAATAGACGAGCGTTGAGTTTTCGTCTTCTTTTGTTTTTCTTCCGTTTCTTTGCTCTACGTCGGTAAACTCCTTATCCACATTTAGATAACAAAAGTCGGTGATTAATAAACATGTACAGTTTAAGAGAATGATATTACAACAAAATATGTTCTAACAGTTATTAATATGTAGAGTTCAAGAGAATTATGTTATACTAAATAAGTTTATTATAACGTATAAGAAGCGATTAGATCATGTGATCATGTGATAGTTTGGTCATGCAACAGTGATCACGAGACACAGTTGGTGCTGTTTTTAGAGTCAGAAACATCATAGGAAAAGTAGAAGATCAGCAAATATTTTGAGACGGCAATTTCAGAAATTTAAAAATTCTCTTCGGTACAATTTTGTTAGAAATATATATATATATATATATATATATATATATATATATATATATATTGATGTGTCGCAGATTCGAACACCGTACCTTCGCCGAACGACATTACTGGGTGTGTCCGTCTACTATATATTCGTATTGGACCAGCCCACTTTTCATCTGGGGGCATCCACCACAACACTTCCCCATTTGAGATTTTTTTTTTCTAAACACACAGAATTATTATTATTATTATTATTATTAGTCGACATTTCATCTGGAGTCTTTTCAAAGACTTGTTTAGTATTCTCAATCACAAAATGGCTTGCGTTTTCTTCTTAACCTTCTTAGCAACTGGTTATTTTCAATTTCAACACGTGATATCTGCTTACATTTGAAATCTTCTTGCATGACTCGCCTTAAATGGCATTTTTTTTTTTTTTTTGTATCGTCGTAAATTCTTTTCTTGTACACAGAATTATTAAATCCTTCGCACTGATTTATTATTATTTTTTTTTAGTTCCACACAGAACCATAGTTTTTTTTTTCCAAAATGCCCTCAGGAAGTACCAAGTCTAACGTTATTACCGGTAACGAAAATTTCGTCTGTCTTTACGTTCTGAGTTCAAATTCTGCCGAGGTCGACTTTGCCTTTCATTCTTCGGGGTCGATAAATTAAGTACCAGTTGCGTAGTGGAGTCGATCTAAACGCCTGGCTCCCTCCCCAAAAATTTCGGACCTTGTGCCTAGTGTAGAAAAGATTATTACTGGTAGCACTACTACATATAGCAACCTGACATATAAATCCTTCAAACGGACTTCTTCTTATTATTATTTTTTCGTTCCACACAACCTTTTTTTTTTCTCGAATCTTTCTTCAATTTCACTGTGTGTATTTCACTTCCCAATGTGTATATTATTTTTGATTGTGTGTAGTTTTGTGTTAGTTCAAATCCTACTTCGGAAACATTTTTCAAGTCGCCACTGATGTATCGCAGGTTCGAACGACGTTCCTGGCTGTGTTAGTCCACTATACATTCGTACTGGACCAGCCCACTTCTCGTCTGGGGAGGGATCTATAGATGATCGAGGTATGTCAAAGAGAAGCACCCAGCATTTATTGACTAGATAGAGTGACGCAAAACTAGCAGATAAGTATTTCCCTGTCATAGCAGGGAAGGAATCGATGAAGGAAAGGTCACTGTTGTTTGGTAATCCACAACTCCAATAGCATCCAAGAGTATCCAACGAGGAATGGAACCTTAAATGAAACACATAACCAAAAAAAAAGAAAAAACACAGATGAATGGATTATCAGGTACTGTGACGCTTGTTTCTTTAAGAGTTTTTATTCTGACTTAACCATGGGAGGTTAAGTATGTTGTGTGCACAATATCTGTAAGTTTTCGTAATATGTTACGCAACCCTCAAATCATTAGTCTTATCGAATGAACAAATTAGCAGTGATACGTTGGATTAATCAACAACTCATCAGTGAAATCTCTAATCAGGATTACCAACATTCAAGAAATGTAAAGTGGGTGGGACTATAATCTGTCAATCACGAGTGTAGAAAGCAGAATGAGATTGCAAATTAAAGAATATTTAAAGGTATCCAAACGATATCCTTAAACTCAAAAACGTCGCTCATAATTGTTGGCACTGGCGCAAACATGCTTCTTTTCCAGTAGACAACATGCGCCAGGTATGACGGTTGACCCTGTCAAAACATAATCTAAGACAAATGCCGACATAGCTAAAAAAAACAAAAAAAAAAATTAAGTGTTTTGTATTGTTTATTGCACTAAGAGTGACAAGATTAATAAATTTTAGCGTTACTATTCATTTCAGCTTGATTAAGGTACTCCGATTAATTATTGCAGAACTAATGGAATATTAACGGAGAACCTGTGAATTATAATGCAGGGGAAACTACTTAAGTAAAACAGTTATATACATATATATATTATATATATACATATATATATAGACATATATATACATATATATACATATACATATGTATGTATATGTGTGTGTGTGTGTGTGTGTGTGTGTGTGTGTGTGTGTATTAGTATGGTAATGGTTTCGTTTTGCTGCCAAAAATGTACTTTGGAATGTATCGGTATACATTCATATTTATAATGCTTCGAGAAATTTATCATGGATAAAAGTAAGTAAATATTTACTCCTCAAAATATGCTACCGGTTTCAATCGTTCTAGAAGGTGATTTTTTTCATAATATAAGAGGAACAGAAAACATTTTTAAATAAATTAAATTTAAATTAATCTTTCGTGATATTAGTTATGGAGGTACACATGTTATTCTTAAAAATTTCACAGTAATGGTTGTTGGCTTCCCTAAGAATTATACATGTATATATATGTGTGTATATGTGTGTATATATATGCATATACATACACACATGCACACATTATATATATATATATATATATATATATATATATATATATATATATATATATATATATATGCATACATACGTATACATATATTATTGAGTCTGCGGAGAGTCATTCTCTTTTATTGCCTTATTATTTAACACACTCACCGATTTGAGTTCCACTCATTTATTTTTTCTATATACATACATATGTACGGGGGTGTATATGTATGCGTGTGGGTGTATATACTTCTTTTATGTGTTAGTTAATGTTTTATGTGTTACTGTGCGGGGTGTATCAATTCATAATTCATAAAACATTTATCGCTCCCATCTAATTTTGTCATTCTCTTTCATTTTATCTTTGTCCATCTCTCTCTCTCTCTTTCTCTCTCTCTCTCTCACTCCATCCTTCTCTCTTTCTCTCTCTCTCTCTCTCTCACACCATCCTTCTCTCTTTCTCTCTCTCTAAATAGAAATATAGGTGTTATAGCCGGAGAAGACCACTTGAAAAGATAAATGTCGACTAAAAGTACGTTACGTGGTTGAGTTTGGTGTAGAATGAGTAGGTAGGGAGAGAGAGAGAGAGAGAGAGAGAGAGAGAGAGAGAGAGAGAGAGAGAGAGAGAGAGAGAGAAAGCTCGACAGAACGAACATCAGAGAAAGAGCCACGCCCAGTATTTCTGAGAGAATCGGCAGAGAAGTGAGATAAGGATTACCGAATTAATATAAAGATTTAGATCGAGATAGAGGCTGTGTTTCTTTCAGGAAAACTCAATTAATCACCCTTGTTAATAATATATATTGTATGTCAGTTCGGAATGTCGTCCTTCTATCTGATACTCACCGTGATAATAGCAATAATAATGGCATTAATATTAACACCTACAACAGAAGTAGCGATAGCAATAATAATAATAACAACAATAATAACAATAACAATGATAATAATAATAATAATAATAATAATAATAATAATAATAATAATAATAGGCGATTTACGCAAGTAGAGACAACGCAATCAGAAGAATTACGCAAGAAAGGACTACACAATCAATTGCTTGTAGCCACAACAGAAGTTGCTGCAAAAAGTGGGATTGGCTGATGAGAGGAACCGAGAAAACTACACTGGCAGCACAAGACCACGAACTGGAGGGCCAACCTATGGAATGGGCAAGTGTCTCCGCTGAGCCGCATTTGCAATAAAGTGGATGAAACCATTGCTCATATCACGACCGGACGATCGAATCTCCTAGACTTGCCCAAAACCACTACATGCTGAGGTAACACGACCAGGTAGAGAAGGTGCTACATTGGAAACTGTGGGGGAAATGAGAGGCAAAACGTGGTATAAGCACAAACCGCAGAAAGTGGCGGAGTCAGAGGCGAGCAAAATCCTCTGGGATTTCCCAATCCAAACAGATCAGGTGCTAGAGCATAACAAACCGGACCTAGTGGTGGTGGACAAGGTGCACCACATGTGCTATATAGTTGATGCTGCATGGCCCTTTGACCCATGAATAGTCAAGAATGTAGGCGAAAAATAGATAAATACAATTCCTCTTAAGTACAAAATAGCCCTGCGTCGTCATCTTTCAGGAGAATATAAATATGTGAGGGAGTAATATCTGCCTTTAGTCTGCTAACAAGTTTCATGTAGTTTTTTTTTATTATTAAACATAGAAATATTGCATCACCCTATGACCTAGCAGATTGAAGGTGATGCAATACTACACAAATTTACAGGAATATTTTTATATTTTTTCCTATTTTATCTAAAATTCAGCAAATGAATTGAATACAATTTTATCTATTTTATACCTGATAAATATCTAGGAAAAGGATATTTTATTCTGTTTAGAATGACATGATTATTGTCTGAATTTAATTCGAGGGTCCAATGGAGCCATACGGTAATAATTGTATAAAGTGAAAATTTCTAGCTTTTATAAACATACGGAAAATTTCCTGTTTGACAAATAAAAAAGAGTCAAGAAAAACTAATAGTCACGAGAAATCAGAAAAATCAAATAACATAAAAACAGTAGGAAAAAGCAACTGAAACAGGTCGATTGGACCCGTTGGTAGGCAGAAGGTTAAGACGCTAATGGAAATTAACGGTTTCACGAAATATTTATGTACAAAAATAATTCTAAAAATGAAATTTAGAAATGGAATATACGTACCAATATTTCGAAGTCTTTGGCGGTTTTTCTAACATAACCCTGGAGGAACTCTATGAAAATGCGTGCGCTCACAATAAACAAAAGCGACGACAATAATAATAAGAAGAAGAAGAAAAAGAAGAATAATGATGATGATAATAAAAGGAAAATCAGAAGATTTTATTCTGAATTTTATGGTGATGTCTTGTCTGTGTTTGTGTTGCATAAAACTTCGCGCTGTATTACTATACGTGTCCTGGAAATTCTTGTAGGAGCCGCTCTATTTTATGAAGGTGTCAAGTTATGGGTATTTCTATAGTTATGGCTCAGTTAATGATATGTTTTTATTATTCATAATATTTAGAGTTATTTCCAAAATGTTTATGAAGAACAACTCGTAATTCCTTATACGTCTATTACCATAGTTTTTCTACTTCTCTCAGCGCAATATTTCATTAAGACCATAAAGTATTTAATGTTATAATTTTGATGACAATGTTTCATATTTCTATCGTTATTACTATTTATTTATTTATTTATTTCGCTTGCTGATTTCTGAACAAACGTGTTAGAATAAAGCGTCTCAAATTGTATCCACTACAGTTCCTCACTCGAGAATTTGCTGCCAAAAGCAGAGGCTCTCAGCGGTTATTTCCTGTGAATATAATTTATTTTCACAGGACCTAAACACCTCAGCCCTAAGTGACATTAGCCATTTAGCTAATAATCGAATGAGACTGTCTGCAACTAGTAGCTTGGACTGCTAAAACTAACAACAAAACCTTCCTCACTTCGTATTCTATTATTATTTTCTTTCATCTCTTCCTCTCTTCCTCGTCTTTCTCCGAAATTTCCTCGAGTCTCCGACGAAGGACTATGTCCGAAACGTTATACGTTCCTCTCAAAACTATGACTATTTAACTTTTTACCTTCCTCCTCTTCCAAACATCCGCTGCACTCTCATTGTTTCTTTGTGTTTGATTTTCTTTATACATGCATATGCATGCACACACACACACACACGTATTGTTCTTGAGAATGAAAGCTGAGATAAGAATATCTTTGCTCATAGGGATAGAGATGTGTGTGTTGTGTGAATGTATATATATATATATATATATATATATATATATATATATATATATAAATTTTATATCTTGGACATAGAGTCACCCAAGGTTTCGCGTCCACAAGGCTTTGCTTTGTAGATGTGAAACCTTGGGTGACACTATGTCCAAGATATAAATTTTTTAATAATTACTACTGTATTCTTTAGAATGTGCTTCTTTCTGATATATCTTATATATTTATATATCTGTAATATATTACGTGACACTTATTCGGTTGCCATAATAAAACTCCGACATCCGAAACTTGGAGTTTTATTATGGCAACCGAATAATTGTCACATATTATATTACACATAAATTCCTCTATTTACATAATATCGAGGTATCGTTCATTCTTTTGTTGCCATGCTATTACTATTAATATATATATATATATGTGTGTGTGTCTGTGTGTATGTGTATGTATATATATATATATATATGTATATATATATTTGTGTATGTGTGTGTGTATGTATATATATATATATATATGTATGTAGCATGTATGCATGTATGTATGCATGTATGCATGTATATATGTATATGTATGCATGTATGTATGTATATGTGTGTTTGTATGTATATGTGTGTTTGTGTGTATGTATGCATTTATGTATACGTGTGTTTGTATGTATTGTTTTTGAGAACGGTATTTGAGATGCGAATACCTTTGATCGTCGTGCTGTGCAATTCGATTTGATTCCAAGCTGAAAGACAGAAAAAAAACAATCTGTTGGTAATTTACAAACATATGAAAGAGAAGCAAAAACAACTTTGGCTTCCAGACGAGAAAAAAAAACTGTTTTTAGTCAAGTTCAGACTTTAGTAAAGAAATAGCAAAACAAATTGAATCTCAAAATATTTTCATTTTAAAAAAAACAACGCCAAATATTTTCGAAACGTTGTTCTTCAAGATAACAGTGTTTTGTTGCCTGTACGGCTTCAGATTTTTAAATATACTTTCGTCATTGTTGTTGATGTTGTCATCGTCATTGTTGATGTCCTTGTTCTTCTTCTTCTTCTTCTTCTTCTTCTTCTTCTTCTTCTTCTTCTTCTTCTTCTTCTTCTTCTTCTTCTTCTTCTTCTTCTTCTTCTTCTTCTTCTTCCAGTACTACTACTACTACTATGATTGTTGCTATCACCACTACCACCACCATCATCACTACTACTGCTGCTGCTATTTCCTCTTCTTTATCGTCTTTTTTGTTCTTGTTTAACCCCAGGTCGGCTTTGACTGTACAGTCCTATGATGAAAGACCTTCATCTGAAGACGGTGCTGTTTCATTACAGACACATCTTTCCCCATTTAAGGCACTCTGTCGTGATTTGAAGGTGGTTTCTCAGCTACTTTCCGTAATGAGTCACCGCACATATTATTCATCGTTTGCTTTATTACATTCATAAAAGAATCTTGTTGTTGCTGTCGTTACTGTAATTGTTCTTGTTACCGATTTTATTGCTGCTGTTGTATTGCTTCAGCACAGCCCAGAATGAGCAAACCTATCTTAAAAGATCACCACGTATGCATACGCGCGCTTGTGTGTACTTGTTGTTTGTGCACATGTATGTCTACTTAATTATATGCGTACGTAACACTAAAGACGTTAACTCCAGTCTTATTGGAGTTATCCCCCTTGCGTGACACGAAATATATAAAAACAGAAGAGTATTTCTCAATTGCGCATAGATATATACGTATGCATTTGGATGTTTAGGTTCTTACCAAGGTGTTTGAAATCGACAAAATAAATACCAAACAGAAATAGATAGTCACTCTAGTCGACAAGAGTGAGAGAAATTTCCAAGCTGGTGCTGCAACATGGCCACTGTTCAGTGATGAAAACCAGAAAAAGAATCAAAGAATATATGGATAAAAGGTTGGCTTTATTTAAATGATGAATTATCATCGATTTATCAATAAATTATAATGGAGGAGATAATGGTATTTCAATAAGGCAGCAAATATTGGAATAATTGCTCAAAGAAAAGAGGACTTCATTCAGTATATAGAAATGTCTTACAGACAACAAGAACAACAACAACAACGACGGCGACAGTTGCAGTACCAACAACAACAGCAACGCACTTTTATAAAAGACATTCTTACGAAAGATTCTCACTCGCAGACATGACAAACTCTTAGATATATGAGACATTTGGAGTTTGTTTTGTTTAGGTAATGACAAATTGGTGCCAATTATACGTGATCTATTTCAGGTATGAGCGAATTGTAACACATACACACACACACACACACACACACACACACACACACACACATACACATATATATATGTGTATGTATATGTATGTATATATATATATAAATATATACATACAAACACGCACGCACACATATACTTATATACTTATATATACTTATATATACATACATATATATATGTATACATGAATACGCACACAGACACACACACGCACGCACGCACATGTATATGTGTATATCTGTTCGCAGTCGTTTGTGTGTGAATGAAATTATCGTGTCTATAATTGGAACAGAATAATGCTGTTCCAATTTCGAGTAGTTTTGCAGAAGCGAAGAAAAAAAAAAGTTTGTCTCAACAAGAATAACGATGTTAATAAGAAAATTGCCGAACACGCTACCACCACCATTATCATTATCATCATCATCATCATCATCATCACTACCACCGCCACCGCCATCACTACCACTACTATAACCACCAGTACAACTAAACAAGAACAATACAGGAGACTATAGAAATAAGTCTATTGTAAATGTTATTTATTCTGTAGGAATATCTCGAAAGCTGATGGTGTTGTTGTCGTTGTTGTTTAACACCAAGTAAACCATGATCCAGTAGATTTGGGATCAAAGCTATTCCAGCTGTGACTATCCTGTCTATTTATTACTCGGAGTTAATACTAATTGGTTGTGATTTGAGGGTCATTTGGCTGGGGTTATTAGCAGTACAAGGAACCATTTTTCGGAGGCATCGCTATTCATTTACATGTAGTAGTAGTAGTAGTAGTAGTTGTTGTTGTTGTTGATTATAATGAGATTTGACTGCTATTCCTAACAGATTGAATGATAACATGGAGGTTTTGTCGTCCTGTCATCCTATGTGATGTAAGTTCTTCATGTCAATACAGAACATTATACGACAGTTGCGGCTAAATATTGCCTTAAGCTGTTCCTCTATAGCAAAACAGGCAGAGTCGAAATATTTAACCTTTCCAGTTTCCATGCATCCATCAGCATATATGTTGTGGAATTAGAGATTGAAATTCTTTGGTACAGTATTACATTTGAAACCAATTTAATGCAAATGGCTTTTGCGATAATTTTTCCGGTTTTATAAATTGTTAGGTGTTTACAAACGTGGACTCTTGTGATTTTCTCGCTTTTAAATAATCAGAAAAGACATTTCTATACACACACACACACACACACACACACACACACACACACACACACACACACACACACACACACACATACTATATGTAAACATGCATATGTATGTGTATCTGTATTTATGTATGTATATATGTGTGTGTATGTGTGCATGTGTCTGTTTGCGCATGTATGTGTGTTATGTGTTGTTGTTTGTATGCTATCTAAGACGTTGTCGATGCGGTTGGTTAGCTCTATGGAGGCCCTCACTGAACAGACATATAAACCTGTGCAACCGAGCCATATTTCTACATGTCCGTTGCAGTACATTTTCGTATTTGTCCTTCACTCACATCTGGCTACTATTTCTAGCTAGTCGATCGGCAATATAAAATTTCTACGGAGTAGGGGACTTAACTCGAAATATTTAGATGGACGAACACAACAGCGAATAGCATATTCACGTTCGCACCTCCCGGAACATATTGACATAAATATGCACGTCATAGTTTCCACTCACATTGTTGCCCGTCCACACAACGATTTATTGTCGGTTAGCAGATATCTGAACGGGTCAGCAAAGAATTTGTTTCCTGAAATTATAAACAAGACCATCGACTCTTGTTAGATCCACTGGTCTGGGAAGGCTTCTGGCTAACACGACTCAACGATTTCGAAGCTCCTAATGTTAATGAAATGAATGTGTTATGAACACATATTTGTCGTAGAAGAGTATAATATAAAGTAAAGTAAATATCATAAGATAAATATAATATAATATAATATAATATTATATTTATCTTATGATATTTACTTTACTTTATATTATACTCATTTATTGTGCTTCTAATTATTAATTTTTCTATATGTGAAATAGTTCTTGAAATTTGGTTATTTTCCCTAAAACTATATATATATATAACTTTTATAAGTAATATTCTAAAAGAATATATAACTGAACTTATATTGAGTGCTCAATTATTTTGAGCAAATAAATGTGTGTATATGTTTTTATATCATTAATAAATTCATAAACTTATCAATAATATTCTCAGGAAATCAATATTTAATATTTCGAAAGATATATATCCAATATGACATGGTAATATAATAAATTTAAAATTTTAAATATAAATATACGAAATATAAATATCAATATGTATAAAAATATGAATGTAGATAAATATACGTGTGAATATAAATGCGTATAAAAATTTATGCGTAATTAAGCATGAATATTGTAAAGTCTAAAATATAAAAAAACCTAAAATTTAAAGAATTATACATCTGACGATCGTTTCGCAGATATTACTGTAATATTCACACGTATATTTATCTACATTCATATTTTTATACATATCTATATTTATATTTCGTATATTTATATTTTAAATTTTAAATTTATTATATTACCATGTCATATTGGATATATATCTTTCGAAATATTAAATATTGATTTCCTGAGAATATTATTGATAAGTTTATGAATTTGTTAATGATATAAAAACACACACACGCACACACACACACACACACACACACACACACACACACACACACACACACACACACACACATATATATATATATATATATATATATATATATATATATATATGTATACATATATATATATATATATGTATACATATATATATATATATATGTATACATATATATATATATATATGTATATATATATATATATATATACACACACAAACATACGAACATACATGTATATACATATATATATATATGTTTATGAATATTCATATATACATACATACATATATATATATATATATATATATATATATATATATATATATATATATATATATATATATAAGGTTAAACATCTTCTTTGATATAAAAGCATCGACACACACATACACATGCACACAGAAGAATACTGTGACACAACTGATTGGGTTTGTCCCTCCCTTGGAGCCGTGCCATAAAACAAAATTGCAAAAAGAAAAGAAAACATGTCGTCGAGGCTTACTGTCAGATATGAAATAGCAATGTAGCGAGTGACAGAATTATGGGTAATATATCATAATGGATGCCGGGAAGAGAACTGGAAAGGGTGGCAGAGGGAGGGGGAGGGAATGAGAAAACACGCCAGAAGGAATCTTTGAAAGCGGGAATAAGGAAGGAAAGAGAGCAAAGAGGAAAGAAGATGTACGTGTGATTCTTTGCTGTAAATATGACAGTTTAATGAGATTTGGTGAAGCCATTCTAAAATTCCGAATGCAACATTTTACAGCCTACTTGAAAAACATCGACACAAACAAACACATAATAAAATACAACATCGACATCGACTCCCAATACTAGAGACTGCTGCTGCCCTCGCATAACGTTGCCTGTATAAGTATGTAGTATGTATTTGCATGTATGCGTATATATTTGTGTATTTATGTGAGAGTGTGTGTACATATTTACATACATATATGTGTGTGTGTATGTACTTATACATAAATGCTTATGCATAAATGAACGTATATATGTATATATATATATATATATATATTATATATACATATTTCATTCGGCTGCATGTGACTTAAGTTTCGCGGGCATCTACAGAAGCTCGACTCTTTGAGGCTTAGATTCGATAATCTAAGCCTGAACGAGACTGGCATCTGTTAGAGGACCGCGAAACTTTAAGTTGCATGGGACCAAAACAAACTGCTTTTTATGATACTACTTGTGACTCCTACAAAATCTGTTGAGTGTTTTTTTTTTCTTTTCGCTTGACCACTCACCCGTATGTATATATATAAAAGAATACAAAAAAAATGGGACAAGGACGCAACAGGCGACAACAAAACATCCAGACAGTTAGATGATACAAAAAGGGACAAGAAGAAACCAGGACGGGTCATTCGGGGTTTTCTTTCCGCAGTCGATTTCCAGATCATCTTTGAAGTTTATATATATGTGTGTGTGTGTGTGTGTGTGTGTGTGTGTGTGTGTGTGTGTGTGTGTGTGTGTGTGTGTGTGTGCGTGTGTGTGTGTCTGTCTGTCTGTCTGCGTCTTTGCCTGTCTGTCTTCGCGCGAGCGTGTGTGTGAGTTTGGAGGGATATATTACGACATCGTAACTGCTATTAGTTATCTTTGAATTCCTCCGATGGGTAATTCCATGTTCGCTTCGCAGGACGGTAATATTTGCAGTATATATTAGTAATAACTCTATAGAGTATAGAGACTTGTTCATTCCCAAAATTTATTTTCTATTATTTCAGTTTTGTACACCATATTATAATGACGTGCACGTGTTTCCGCTGCACAGACTACTGGCAATTGCAGATGCAACATGTCCCTAATATTTGGTGCAGTTTCTTCAGGGTCTATGCATTTGAATTCGCTTTATAAAGTGTCTTGCTCAAGAACGCAGCCCGGTCCGGGATTCGAACTCACAACCTTGCGATCGTAAGCTCAACGCTCTAACCACTGAGCCATGCGCCTTCAGACACACACACACGCACACACACACACACACACACACACACACACATACACACACACACACACACACACACACACACATATATATATATATATATATATATATATATATATATATATATATGTATATATGTACGAACAGATAGATAAATAGATAGATATATATATTTTGCTATGTATATATATGCACACATATATATATATTACATATACATGCATACATACGTATATGTGTGTGTGTGTGTGCAAAGTATATTTTAATTCAAACATCCTTCCCTGTTCCCTTCGCCAAACGCACACACACACACACACACACACACACACACACACGCACACACACATACATATATACATATATATATATATATATATATATATATATATATATATATATATATATATATATATACAGACAAACACACACATATACACACCTATTTATGCGTGTGTATATATTTGTTGGGGTGGAGAGAACACATAAATGTGAATAGGGAGAGAAAAGGGAGTACATGACCTGTAAACGTCTAGTCATTTCTGATGGTTTATTGGTAACTCAGCTCTTCGCAAATCGTTACAAAGAACTCGAGCCATTTCAAACATGTTCCTACTTTGGTAAACAGCAAAATAAAAAAAAAAAGCAAAGAGAAAGAATAAAATACCGGAAAAGTTCTTCTTTACTCCATCATTTAACATATTTACGCAATTCCAGAAAGAAATCCAAGTATCGTTGGACGAAATCAAAATTCTTTGTGGCATAAAAATATATGACAAACTATTATTTAATGAAGCTACCAACATTTATGAAAAAATAAACCTGGCACCAGCACAGACAACGCCATATATCTAGAACTTACCATTCTTTATGTAGACAACTGAGAGGAACATTTAGCTACACACACACTCATACACACATACACACACGAGCGCACGCATACACACACACACACACACACACACACACACACACACACACACACACACACACATCGACGGGCTTCAGTCTATCAAATTCACTTCCAAGGCATTGGCCATTCTGGGGCTATTCCGAACTGAACCCGAAATCTCTTTGTTGCCGAACGAGCTTGTTAACAGCACAGTCATGCGGACATCTATTATTATTAAAACATGTAAAATCGTTTTCTTTGCGAATCAATAGTCAATAATAGGGTGGTTATTCAATATTCGTAACAGATCACTAGATTTACCCAGTTCGATATTATTGTAACTCTTCTTCTCTAAACTATGGTCCTTGGCCGAAACTATCTTGATTACGCACGCTAAGAAATCGACTTCGTTCGCTTCATCGCAGTGCTCCAGGAAAGATATATAACCAAAACTTCGAAGTCAATCGATTAGATTACTATTTTTTCTGAAGACCTGATGTTCCAGTGTTATTATGCAATCAATTATCAACGTATCGATTATCGCGCAACAAACTAGCATTTACAAGTGTAGCACGTGTAAAGGTTATGAAATTGAAGATGTTGTAAAGAAAAATGAGCTAAATTTCCTATTTCGTTCTGCTGTCGAGTGTATAGGAAAAGAGAGAGGGGGAGAGATTACGAGAGTTGCTGTGAGGTGTGTGTTATCATATTTAATACATGGCTCATTAATATCGAACAAGGAATAGAAATATGTGTGTGCTGAGTAGATGAATATTTTGGCGCTTGGGTGTTTTGTTGTGCTGGCTTTTGTTGTTGGGTCGGTGACTGAAAGTTTGTTTATTGGTCGTGTCGACCTATAGTCAACAAAAACAGTCCTAAAATGAAATTAATTGGTTTGTGGTGAGCAAAATCCTTAATCTAACTCCCTGTACAATTTCTCCCCAACCTTTTGTCTTTCCTAAGCATTAGGTATCGTTTATATTTGCCTCTATTTAGTATTTAGATCTGCTACCAATGATTTAGGGGGTCCGCATAGTTTTTTTTTTTTTTGTATTTTCTTAACTATGAACAATAAATTGTATTCTTCACCTGATTCCCTGACCGAAGATTCTTAGAGCGTTTCGCCCTGGGATTAAATTACACTTTGACCTCTACTCACTTGATATATTCAGTGACCCAGTAAGGAGCGCTGTTAAGGGGTTAGGGGATTGAAATTCCTGCATGACACGTATTAGGTTTCTGACCAACATTTCAACACATCCTCGACAATTAGTTTACACACCTCTACTTATTATGTAGCCTACATCTTTGTACTCAACATTAGTCTATACACGTTGACAGTTATTGCGTTGAGTCAAAAGTTTTGTCATATTTTGGTAAATCTTTTCGGTTTATTTGTCAAATTACAAACAAAAACAGCCCAGCAGTCAAAGTAGAGGCCATCGTGTTGCACCGTCTGAAGTCACCTTTCGGCCAGTTCTTTGGTTCCATGCTGATACCAGTTCTTTTGTTTCGGGCATATGGCGTAGTGGTAAAGAGCACGGGCTATAGATATAGTCATGAATTTATTTACATGCACCAACACATTTGATACACATATATAGAGAACACATGTAAAGATATCTAATTCACATGTGTGTACATATTTTTATTAAACCAAAGTTACTGAAAAATACACATATCACTATACATATCACTATATATATATATATATATATATATATATATATATATATATATACGTATAGCAAACACATTGTGTCCATCTATACGCCACACACACACACAAGGCATGCACACACAGTACACACACACACGGGGTGGGAAGTATGAAAATGTAATGTCATGTGTAACATATAAAACTTGATTTATTACGTGTAAACAAGAATGGCTTTACCCACCAACCTACATAAACACTCACACTATACACGCGCGCACACACACACACACACACACACACACACACACGTGAAGTGACTGAATGCTAAAAATAAACGACGTTGCAGTTGGTTTCGTGATATTGTTTAAAGTGTTCTCACGAATGCTCGGATATTTATATAAAGTGGATCTGAATTTAGACAAAGTAGCTGAAAGAGAGGGAAAGAGGGAGAGGGAGAGGGAGAGGGAAAGAGAGGAAGAAAGAGAGGGGCAGGCAGGCAGGCAGACAGACTGGTTGATAGAAGAGGTGGGAAGATTGAAAATTGTAAAGACATTACAGAGGGCATCGATATAAATTTAATTCATACATATGTCTGCACGGGACCGTCTTATTTATAGACGCAGCTGTATAATATAGTGCATACACACACACATGTACAAACACGTATATACACACACACGTATACGTATGATCATATATATGCGCAGGTGTGGCTGTGTGGAAAGAAGTTTGTTTGTCAACCACATGGTTCCGAGTTCAGTCTCTGTGGCACTCTGAGCAAGTGTTTTCTACTACAGCCTAACCCTAACCCTAACCCTGACCAAAGCCTTGTGAGTGGATTTGGTAGACGGAAACTGAAAGAACCCCATCAGATATATGTATGTGTGTGTGTGTGTGTGTGTGTGTGTGTGTGTGTGTGTGTGCATAGGTCTAAGAAATTCCATTCGGGCGATAAAATTGAAAGACCCTTCAGAGTGCTTCAGTACCGAGCTAAGAAGAAACTTTACATTTGTGAACCAAATTAAAAATCACAAACTGAGCTTATCGATATATTAGGAATCGACCCGAATAAAGCAGAAATCTGTCCTTGTCAACATGCCTATCCATCGGAGAAGACATGAGCCTAAAAAAAAAAAAAAACATGGTACAAGACTTCAGATGAAGGTACAAGACTTCAAGGCTCAAAACTTTTCATACACTCTTCGTACATACATGCATACATACATACATACATACATACATACATCTAGTGTGTGTGCGTGTGTGTGTGTGTGTGTGTGTGTTAAAATTTAACCCATCGCTCAGCCTAATGTCTCAGCTTCCATGCATGACAAATGTCTGTTTATATATGAATGTTTACGTTTGTGATTTATATATTTCTATTCTTTTGCCTACTTTCTATTTATTTATTTATTTATTTATTTATTTATATACGTACATTTAAACGCATAGGTACATATGAGATGCTCATACATACATCATACATGCAGAGACATACATACACTCACACAAACATATACACAGATCTATGCATAGCCATACAGAGATATAGAGAGGTGAACTAACGCTAAGTTTACATATTCAAAATATACAAGACTTCTCTGATATTCACTGTTGGTGTTATTTAAATTCCAGAAATGGGTCTTTGTTTCTTTGTGAGAAACCAATTCATTCTTTACAGCAAGAATTCAAAGAATTATTTTTAAAAAAAGATTAAGAAACTGGTACTGTTTGTGTTTCTGTCTCCGTTTTTGTTTGTCTACTTTGTTTGTTTATTCCCATTGAACACCTTGGTGTATCTGTACAGTTTTTATTCACACTCCAAATGTACAAAAGTCAAATATTTACAGCTCTCTCGTTTCGATATTCTAATCATATTTAGAAAATAAACAAACCTCAATGATAGACATACGCACATATACATATAGAAATAAACACACAGAGGCACAGCCATACAAAGGAGTACATCGAGGAAGAAAACATTACACATATGCATACGCATGAACAGAACAGCAACGTAAATACCGAAATCCAACTTAACGTGAATGTTGTGTTAGAAAACCGAATAACGCGTTATTTACTTTGAGAAGACCTCTCTTATGAACGCATATGCGAGGTCTTCTCAAGGTAAACACCGCATTATTCGGTGTTCTAGCACAAATCCACGTCAAGTTGGATGTAAAGTTTGCCATTTGGTGTTGATATTGGTGTAAATATTGCTTCTGTCGCTATTAATCATTTAAAAATTACTACCTTGATTAGACTCCTCCCATTCACCGATAGGAATAGAATTAACGTGTGTGTATAGGTGAACGCATAAACAGTTTCAAAGTGTGGTGGGTTACAATGATGCATCGTAGAGAATAACTCCTCATAGGAGAGAAAATTAATCATGGCTTGTAGCAGGTTGGCCGCACAAAACACCGTCAAGTGCGTCCTGGTATCTGCAGTTCAAGTGGACTGTGTCAGGGAGATCTTAAAGACTTCCAAAGAAGCGGTCCGTGTCGAGGACCATGTCCTGCAGCACCAATACTTCCTGATGCCGGACATACAAAATTCCTGCAGTCAATTCTCATTTACTATCGCTTGACACTACTTTTCTACTTCGATATTCCAGGACAAGATCGGAACCGCTCTTCAAAAGTGTAAAAATCCCATTCGGTCATGAATGACCATGGGATTGCGCCTAGAATGTTAGCTTCCGAGGCACAAGTCTGGGCAAGGTTGTTTATGGAAGACCAGTAGTCACCCAAGCATACCAGCCTCTCCCTCTCTATGCCACTGCTATTCTCCAAGGCAAAGGCAAAGGGGCTGATACAGCTTGGCATCAGTGACGTCACAACTCATTTCTACAGCTGAGTTAACTGGAGCAACGTAAAATAAAGTGTCTTGCTCAAGTATATTAAGTATATTCCCACGATCTCTACTGACCAGTCATAAACAAGTTTCTTCAAATCACATTCTACAATAGGAAAATGCATGAGAACCACAACTTCCTTAAGCCATTTTTATTCAAATTACTACTACTACAGCGAGAGAGAGAGGGATATATATATATATATATATATATATATATATATATATATATATATATATATATATATATATACAGGGAGAGTAGGAGAGGGGCAAAAGAGAGAGACAGGCACACATATGGTGGTGGTGGTGGTGGTGGTGGTGGTAGTAGTAGTAGTAGTAGTAGCTAACAACACTGTTTTCAGTTTCTCCTCTCCGCCCAATGTATTTCGAGATTACACAAAGCGACTGACTGTTTCCCGTGGCAACCACACCGAGGACTGCCTTTGCCGTTCCCGTTCCTCTAGAGACGCGGAAATGTTGAAGATATTTGTCGTAAACAAATGCGGTTTAAACGAGCATAGGGGTGGAGGGGAGGGGCTCAGTATTTTACTACAGCAAAATCACCCCCACTCACACCCCACTCCTCTATTCCACCCCCAGACCACCCTAATCCACTCCAGTCCAGCCCATCCCACCGTCTACCCCGGGTGTCATTGATCTACATCCAGGTCAAGTGTTCGACTTTCATCTAAGACTCTCAAATGATTTATTTCGTTTCGAGATTAATTGCTTTTTAGCTCTCATCTTATTCCATATCTTGTCTACTTCTGGGTTGGGTGTCTCTGTCAACCTCTCTACCCCCGACCAACACCAGCAACAGTGAGGGGGGTGGGAGGGGGGAATGAAAAGGTAGTTCAGGCCCTATCATGGTTACACGTCACCTGTCAGTGGATAGTTTTGCCTGTTGGCTGGTTGTTGCCCGCTTGCCTCACAACCACTACCAGCGAGAGAGAGAGAGAGAGAGAGAGAGAGAGAGAGAGAGAGAGAGAGAGAGAGAGAGAGACAGACAGACAGACAGACAGAGATAGTAGGAGAAGGGGGGAAAGAGAGAGACAGAGTGACTGGCAGACAGATAGAGACACACAGAGTGTAGGAGAGACAGAAACACACAGAGAAAGAGAGAGAAAGATAAAGAGAGGGACAGAGAGAAACTGAGAGATAGAGAGACAGAGACAGGGAGGCAGACATACAGATCGAAAGACAGGGAGGGCAGAAAACACGGAGAAGGAGAGAGAGAGAGAAAGAGAAAGAGAGAGAGAGAGAAAGAGAAAGAGATAGAGAGAGAAAAAGAAAGAGAGAGAGAGAGAAAGAGAAAGAGAGAGAGAGAGAGAAAGAGAAAGAGAGAGAGAGAGAAAGAGAAAGAGAGAGAGAGAGAGAGACATACAGACAGACATACATACAGACAGAGACACACAGAGACAGACAGACAGGCAAACAACCAAAGAGAATAAGAGAGAGAGTGAAAGAGAGAGAGAAAAAGTGAAAGAGAGAGAGAGAGAAAGAGAAAGATATATAGGGAGAGTAGGAGAGAGGCAAAAGAGAGAGACAGAGAGACTGGCAGACAGACAGACAGATAGAGACACACAGAGAATAGGAGAGATAGAAACACACAAAGACAGAGAAAGAGAGAGAAAAAGAGAAAGAGAGAGACAGAGACAGGGAGGGCAGAAAACACAGAGAAGGAGGGAAAGAGAGAGAGAGAGAGAGACAGACAGACAGACAGACAGACAAAGAGCGTAAGAAAGAGAAAGTGGGAGAGAAGAAGAAGAAGAAAGAAAGAAAAGTAGATGAAGTGATAAAGTAGGAAGGTGTGGAGGAAGACTGGAGGAGAAGGGGTGAGGAGAGAGAGGAGAGAAGTAGAGAGGGAAGAGCCGAGGGAGAGAGAAGAAGGGGACAGAACTGGTTATGAATCTTATCCCTGGTCACGTGTCAATGTAATGAGTGCATTTAAATTAGGCGTTTCCTTCACTACTAATCACTTTCCGACGACCACCACCACCGAAGGACGGATGGAGTAAACGAATAGAAGATAAGTAATGAGTGTGGGAGGGGAGAGGGTTGTGGTTATTGAGGAAGAGAGTGAGCAAGAAGAAATAGAGAGAGAGTGAGGGGAGATATTTACCAAACGCTGTTCCCGATAAGTCAATATAGTGTAGGTATCTAGGTTGAGTGTCTCCCCACCGTTGACTCACCACCACCACCACCATGGCTGAGTGCGAGGGGGGAGAGGCGGAAATTGGGTGACCACCTTCTCACTCCCTTATATACGGCATGTTTATGCACGTATAACTGCACATACATGTACATGCGCCCACACCTACTGCTGTATATACATCGATACATAAATGTGAATATACATATATATATATATATATATATATATATATATATACATACGTATATGCCTGTATATACTCATGTTTAGGTGTGTGCGTGCGTGTGTATGTATCTCGTGTGTGTGTGCATGTATATAACAAAACGAAAACACATACACACTCTTACAGGTGCACATATTCTCACAACCAAGAATTCTTCAGGTTTGACATTGCATGATTAAGACAATCTGATATTTTTGAGACAAGGAGACATCGGTGTTTCTTCCTCAACAGGCGTCATCAGCTCACCTATTGTCTTCTACCTTATCTTCAGCAGACGTGACACATAGATACATACAAAATAGAACAGAACACATGACCAAGATAAATTGTATGCGTATGTGTGTGAGTTTGTGTATGCGTTTGTGTGTGTGTTTAAGGAATTCTTTTACATTCTTATACGGTTCATTACTACCGCTAAACACCTCCTCCTACTGATTCCAAATTTTGGCCCCTGGACAGCAATTTCCAGGGAGCACTAAGTCGATTACATCGACTCCAGGGCTCACCCAGTACTTATTTCATCGTTTCCGAAAGAATAAAAGGCAAGGTCGACCTGGGATACAAAGTGTGTCCCGGGCATTTGTGTTTGCTGAAAAGAAGGAAGGACATCTGCTGAGCCGATGACTTATTGTATTTATGTGCGTGAAATACGACAGCACTTCCGCACGCCTGCACCTGCAAGTGCTGCATGTGTTTGGAGGTGGGTTTATTGGAGAATGACTATCTTAAATGTGTATCATATTACAGGTATGATATTACTGCAGATAGTCAAAACTAGACAACAAATAGCGAGACAAACAGTAGACAATATTCTGAAGTGAAATGATTTCAACAATAGAAGGGAGAGATGAGATAAAACATGGTTAAAGCCAAGAATAATATGATGATAGCCAGAACTGGAGGCTGCACAAAACATTGAGATATACAATGACAGGAAAATCCTTTAACCAGTCCTCTCTTTGTCTCTCTCTCTCTCTCTCTCTTTCTCTCTCTCTTTCTCTCTCTCTCTCTCTCTCTCTCTCTCTCTCTCTCTCTCTCTCTCTCTTGCACAAATCGTCCACACTTTATCCATATTTCATATTTCCTTCTGCATTCTTTATTCACATTGCGCTCGGAGGTACGCCCTCACCACCGCTTTTCTCCTTAACTGGAAAAGTTGGGCTTCTTCTCTTCAGCAAAAAAAAAACAACACTTTTTGATGCCTCTATCATACTTTACCCTCTCATCACCTGGCATAAAGCTACGTCTCTCAATTCTGCACCCGCTCTTTGTTGAGGGGTGGGGTTGTCATGCAAGTTACTTCGTTACTTCATTAGTGCCGGTAACTCGCAAAAGGTACACACTACACTCTGTGATGTGGTTGGTGTGAAGAAGGGCACCCAGCCGTAGAATCCATGCCAGGACAGACGGTGGTGGTACACAGTGCAGTTCTCTGGTTCGTTGGTTCTAATCAAACCTACACCTGCAAGGAAAGCAGACGTTAAATGATGATAATGAAGAGAAGGAGCAGGAGGCAGAAGAGGAGGGGAAGCATTTCGATGATGATAATGATGACGATGGTGATGATGATGATGATGATGATGATACACATAAATACGTGTGTGTGTGTGTGTGTGTGTGTGTGTGTGTGTGTGTGTGTGTGTGTAGATACCTCTGAGGAGAACGTTATTACGTTCGCAACTTAAGGCTGATCATTTTTTCAATTTTTGGAGAAATATTAAAATTCGCTCTGTTGGTACGTCTCCTCCGTAGTAGACGAACAAACAGCAAATTATTTCAGTACTAATGTTGCTATTCAACTATACAAAAGCATCGTACCTGACAGAAACTCTTGGCTCTGTAATGAATAATTAATCTGAACTATTTACAGATTTTATTGCAATCCCTAATTGTCAATGTGACAGCGCCATATTTCAATGTGTGACATATTCTTGTAATGGTTACAGTCGTACACCTGATAATTAGTGTTCAGTGTGAATCAGTAGACCGTGAATATATCACAGGGATTTGATAGGCCCACCTGCGGCCCCTAGACATCTGGTTGAATGACTTAGAAAGTGCAGTATAGTAATTAGTGGCAGCATCGCCCTCTCCACCGCCGCCACAACATAAACTGAACATGAAATCACTCAAACCTCGGTCATTTCTATTTAGCTGCTGTATTTCCTTGCACAGAAAATGCACATTTTTTATCAACAAAAATTCCTTTAAAATAAGCAGCATCTTCTCCAATGCTAGTTGAGAATTGCAGGAGATTTGAAGATCAGTAAACCAAGATCTAGATTGCCATTGTTTATTCCGCTATGTTCATGAGATTTTCGTTGGTTTGCCCCTCAATTTCCCCTGAAAACAGGCATTTAGTCTGGGCGCACCGAGCATTAAGCGATCGTTTGAAAGATCCTTTAGCAAGCATAAAAGTTTTGGTTTTTATAGAACAACGTTTGGGAAAATAAAACGTTTTTGACAATTTAGCGTATATCATACCCCAAAATATGGTATCTCTCACCACACACAACCGCTGTCTCTCAGAGGCGTTGTCCACTCTCATTAGATCTCTCTCCCCCTCCCGCTTTCCATCCCTCATTCTCTTCATCTCCTTCTCTCTCTCTCTCTCTCTCTCTCTCTCTCTCTCTCTCTCTCTCTCTCTCTCTCTCTCTCTCTCTCTCTATCTCTCTCTCTCTGTCTCTCTCACTCACTCTTTACCTACCTGAATTACCACTTCTACAAATAAATACAAACTTCTTACCTGCTCAAATATGCTTGAGAGACATTCGAACCTGCAAGAATGTTCTTCACTGTATTTTGTCAGAGAGAACATTTCTCACTGTAGACAAATGGGTGTAATAACACCGAGTCAGCGTACAGACCCTGCTAAACAGTCTGTAGAACGCATTCATTTCGGAATGGTTATCTCTTCTTCAGCAGCAGAGATCTGAAAGCCAAACGCTGCGAACTGACACGAGAGACAGGTCCCGTTTATGATATTTCCGTTATCGTTTAATGATTGGTTGCGCTATTCAACGGTTCGCCGTAAATAAAATATGAAGTGACAGCGTTCTGAACTAGTAAACTGCAAAACACCGAGTCCCACACACCCGTTACTTTCATCTCACCTATTCATGTCACTTATACACACTCTCTCTTTCTCTCTCTCTCTCTCTGTCTCTCTGTCTCTCTCTCTCTCTCTCTCTCTCTCTCTCTCTCTCTCTCTCTCTCGCTCTCTCACCTGATGTGCCACTAACCACTTTTGATGCAACTCGTTCCACCCCATAAATTAACTCCCCTAAACCTCCGTCCCCTTCCCCCGGTGACCTACAAACGTCAATCTAACCACCAACTTAGCAGTCTGGAAAGTAAACTGAAGATCTTCATCGGAGACCCTTCTTTCTAAATAAGTCACCCCTATCCCCCTGCCCAAATCTTTCTAATAATTAGCTTTAGTTAATTAACATCACTCATGCTGCGCAACTTGACGGCTGGAGTTCTGCATTGTCTCTGTTGACATCGCCTCCGCTGTTTACAAATGTTTTGTAACTATTTAACGGTTGTTTAAGCATTGACGTCCCTTCGATATTTGTGTCTGCAAGAATTTATTATGTATGTGTGTGTGTGGAGAGACAGACAGACAGACAGACAGACAGACAGACAGACAGACAGACAGACAGACAGATAGATAGATAGATAGATAGATAGATAGATAGACAGATAGACATGCATACATATATATATATATATATATATATATATATATATATATATATATATATGCGTAGCTTGTTCCTCCAGCGTTCGCCACCTCACCTCGCTAAGGTCTAGCAGCCCTTTCTGTTTGTTTTCCCTGTCCTGTTTTTGCTACCAACTTTCACCCTCCGCAAAATCCCAAATTTTATTTAATTTGCTTTGCGGGAGCAACTGTTTTGTCGAAGGTGTATCTTGTGGGAAATTGCTCGAAATACGGAGTAGAAAAACAGCCGACAACTGATGAAGGGTCGTTCTTTATGTTATCTTCTTTTCCATTTGTTTCCTTCGTTGTTCGCAAAAAATGTTCGTATTCCATGTTTTCGGATTTCATGTTGTTTATGTTCTATGACGTCCTGTACCCATATATGTAGATGAAGGCTGGAGGGTATAACAGCCCGAAATGTTGTGTTAGCAACAAACAAGATGAGGACAAATATCCGTCAAATGTAAATAATATAAATAATGTAAATAATATAAATAATGTAAATAATGTACATAATTCCTCATCTCTTAAATATAGAATTG
>NC_142934.1:295551-318051 GCF_046866305.1 Octopus bimaculoides | reverse complement strand
TTGGGTGGGGTGGCGTAGCGGAAGAGTCCATTTTGTTTCAAGTATTCAGTTCTGATCTTTGAACTAACGATAATATTGTCTCCTTTTGCTGTCATGTACTTCTTGAAATGTTCATAGGCGCTGCTCTTATAAGAGAAATCGGAAACAACCAACAATAGACAACAACAACAACACTAGCGACAATAACATCGACAGCACGAATAATATCAACGAAATGGACGACAACGAGAACAGCAACAGCAACGAGAGAATAAACAATAGCTACAACATTATCAACATCGGTTGGTGATACGATATAACATATTCCAAACTGCAACCTACAACAACAACAACAACAACAACAACAACAAGTATAACAATCTTTTAAGGGGTTGTTATAGAAGGGAGTTGGTATTTCTGTAAGATATCAACCAGTTTGACATTTCAGAGAGAAGCAGCAACTGAGGAATTTCAAAGAACTTCCCATGTCTCATTATGTAAACTGGGTCAAGGTCTTTGGTAAGTTACAAACAATGGAACCTCTATAAAGTCGTCCGACATGCTAGAAAGAGTAGTCAAATTATCTCCCTCAAACAACATCCTACCGTCTTAAGGAGGAATATAATGGATAATGGAGTGTGAGGCAACTACGGGAAAAGGAAAAGGCTGGAGAGTCATGGATGGATTATGTTATAACACTGGAACGCTCGATCATGGCCGACACTGGGTTATACAACAAGGGCGACGGCGACAGATTTTATTGTCTGGATCTAGTCAACACGACTCGAGTTCAAATCCTACTGAGGTCAACTTTGACATTTATAATGGTTTAGCAATGAACATGATTCTAACTAATCCGGCAACACAAGCACTTCACTCTGAAGATGAAACCGAGAAAGTATAGAGATGCCGATAGATTTAGGAACTTCTGTGCTCTAAAATAAATGCAAGGACCTATTAAGGAGAAAACGACACTTCCATATGTATATATATATATATATATATATATATATATATATATATATATGTGTGTGTGTGCGTGTGTGTTTGTGTGCACATACATACATACACACACACATGTACACACAACTGCAGGAGTATTGATCTGGGTAGCTTCGATGATGATATCATATTATCCTGTTAAAAGATTAATAAGCAACGAGTGAAATCGTCCGAGCTTCCATTCTCACCCCCCTCTCTCTCTCTCTCTCTATATATATATATATATATATATATATATATATATATATATATGTTTGTCTCTACGTCTCTTTCGCGTTCTCTTTTTCTCTGTTAGATTTTGAGAAGTTAGTGATTTGTGTGGGACTGGGAGATACGGGACCAACTATAGAAACAAATGTGGGGCTTAAAGGTTGTGATTTTGGAAGAATTTAAGGAGCAGATGTAGGAAGTGTGTGTGTGTGTGTGTGTGTGTGTGTGTGTGTGTGTGTGTGTGTGTGTGAATGAGGGAGACAGAAAAAGAGAGAGAGAGATACAAACAGGCATACAGGGATAAAGAGAAAGACTATAACGAACAGACATAACGCGAACAACAGCTGGAGCAGTAGGCGTTAGACGGAAGGAGAGGAGGAAGAAGGAAGAGAGAATGAGGGGGAGGAGAAGAAGAAGAAGAAGAAGAAGAAGAAGAAGAAGAAGAAGAATGTAAGGTGTTAAGGAAGCTCGAGGAGTGAAAACCAAGAAGTCAAGAATAGTAAGAGATAAAAGCAAAACGAATGAGGGCCAAAATATGGGTTTTTGTTACCCCCCCCCCCCTTCACACCACCTCAGCTCTCCTTTCACACCGCCCTTCCATCATTGAACAATTGAATAATAAACATCAGTAATATATATATATATATATATATATATATATATATATATATACATGCGTGTATCTCTGTGTATACTGATATACGTATACATGCATACATATGTATGTGCACGCATACATATATATATATATATATATATATATACATATATACGTATATGTGTATATACATATAAATATGTTTGTTTATATGTATGTATATTTATATGTATGATCTTTGTAAACAGTTTATGGAGGTGAAACAAAACAAGAAGCATATAGGTCGATGGTTTCTTAAATCTTCCTTGTCAACCTTGTTATGAAACAAGATGTTATTCGCCTCTTTTCACAGCGAGAGTATTTTATTCTCTTTCAGATAGCGATTGAAGCATAGAATTAGGATCGATCTTCATCGATGATTTTAAAAAGTTCGAGTAGATGGTTTCACATGCCTCTTTCATCTCCTATTTGTCTTCCATCTCCTCTTTTTTTTTTCTGTGAATCCTCCTTGTTCTTAAACACAGTAACCTGTAACCTATAGAATACCAGCTCTCTTCTGCCAGCAGGTTTCCGTAAGAACTACAACACGATGGATCAGATATTCACTCTAACACAGCTTATAGAGCGAGTGGAAGAATACAAGCTGCCTCTCTGATTACGAAGAAGCCTCCGATTGCGTCGAGACGAACGCAGCGCTGGAACCACTGGAAATGCAAGGAGTCGAAGTGCAATGCATCAAACTGCTCGGGGATATGAGGTCTGCATGCACCACTGATATAGCTCTGCTATTGCCACCAGTAAAATTTCCGATTAGGAAAGGCATCAAACAAGGAGCGCGCGCACACACACACACATATAAACAAATACCAACAGATGGATAGTAATCCACTCACTACAGCTGTTTCAGGCGTGTTTTTTTTATTGATAAACAGATTGATTACTTTACGCGAAAAAAAGCCGTTTTCATCAGGTGGAACAAATTAAACATTTACAAAAAAAAAAAAAACATTCTACAAATCCTGGTATGAGCCAGGTGCAGCCTTGAGACCCATGAGACCCTATTCAGACGGACGCTTGTGAACGTACATTCTGCTGGAATAGAAATTCGTCTCTACTTCGGTTTGTACGTTATCCGTTCCTCTAATTCTGTTTCGTACGCGATAGCGATTTCACTGGCCTGACCTCGATGCTTTACTATTTAAGGACCCGATTCACTTGAATCCTGAACTTTTAAATATATATATTTATGTACATATATATATATATATGTATATATATATATATATATATATATATATATATATATATATATATATATATATATATATATATATATATATATATATATATATATATATATATATGTACATATCTATGCATGTGTGTGTGTATATATACATCTATACACACATACGCATGCACATATACATATACACAGATGTGTTCTTTACTGAAACTTAATTTTTATCTTGTGACTCGGGTTTCACGCCGAAGTTTACATTGCCAGCTACTAAATAATTCATGCGTTTGAAACAACGACAGCCCCCAGTACCGTCATCAGCAACAGTAACAACAACAACACGAATGATATCATTATCAACAACAGCAACAATAATAATAACAATAACAACAATAATGTCAAGGCGTCAGCAAAAACCACAGCGTCAACAACGCCAATGACGTCAAAATAACCCATAATATGTCTATGTAGTGTTAATCCCAGCGCTGGATTAAGCATTAAGCAAATAAGTGCTTCGGACGTCGATGGAAGGAAGAGAAAAGAAATGGAGAGAGGAAAGACAAAAAAACGGAGGGAAGAGTAACGTGTCTGAGATGTTGAATTGACCGGAAAGAAGGAAGGAAGGAGACACGAGTGGCAAGAGAGACAAGAGTGACCTGGCCAAAGTGTGTGCACGAAAGCATGTGTGTGTGTGCGTGAGGATAATGTATGCGTGTGTGTATGTATATGGGCGAGCGCACCAGTGTGGGGGATGTGTGTGTGCTCCGTGCGTGTATGTATATTCTTTTATTCTTACATTTGTTTCAGTTACTTTTTAACTGCGGCCACGAAGCATTCCCTTATACGTGATCAACCAGTGCTATCAAAACCACTCACCTGATGATGCGCCGGTACGCATTTGTGTAATTATTCATGAAATATTTTACGTAATAGTATGATATGGAAAAGTCAGCAATTAACAGCTGTTACCAAAGCACAAAAACAATTGTTGTGATTTGTAATTAAAGCCTGTTCATTCCATCTGCTTGCTTCTATAATTTTTTTTTGTACGCACGTACGTATGCATGTCTTGTATATATTTACAAAGTGACATTCTTTAATTTTCTGCTAGGAATCCTTCAGTCTGTGAATATAGCATTAATATAGAATGTCTATGCATATTCAGAAGTTTGAAATTAAGGTGCTTAACATAACTTTAATGTACTCGATTGAGTCGAAGAGTTTTTGTAAGAATTTAGAATATTACTAAGTAGGAAGCGAAACTGAGAGACATTTCAGTAGAAAAGCATTGAGTGACGCGAGGTTAATGTGGAAAGCAGAAATTTTCAAAATATTGTTTATGAAAGAAGACAAGCCATAAAGAGAAACTGGCACAAAAAAAACTGCTGATATTTTTTTTATTTGTGGCAGTTGTTGGGAGTTTGTCTCTGACATTTATTTATAGGTATCTGCTGTCTTTTATCTTTTGCTTGTTTCAATCATTATACTACGACCATGCTGGGGCACTGCCTTGAGGATTTTTAGTCGAATGAATCGACCCTCACCCCAATACTTTTTTTTTAATTGCCGGACCGCTAAGTTAGAGGGACGTAAACAAGCCATCACCGACTGTCAAGCAGCAGTAGGAACAAACACAGACACAAAGACAGACAAACAAACACACACACACACATATATGATGGGCTTCTTTCAATTTCCATCTACCATATCCACTCACTAAGTTTTGGTCGGCTCGGGGCTATAATAGAAAACACTTGCTTAAGGTGCTACACAGTGGGACTGAACCCAGAACCTTGTGGTTGGCAAGCAAACTTCTTACCCTACAGCCACACCTGAAGCCAGTTCTGAATCTTGTTAATGGTAGAAGCACAGGTTTTCAAATATTTTCATCAGAGGGGGAAACCGAAGTGACCTTGAGGTTTTGGCAGGGCCCTACAAGGAACCAGAGGAAAATTCTGATCTTCTCACATCAAAAACCTTGTATGAATGCGAAGTGGTGGTGGTGGTGGTGGTGGTGGTGCTGCTGCTGCTGCTGCTGCTTCTGCTGCTGCTGCTGCTATTCAACAGTAACACATATATATACACATACATATATACGTACATATATATGCACTCACACACGCACACACTATCATAATACATATACATATAAATATACATGTGTGTGTGTGCATAAACGCGCGTTCTAGTGTTGTCGATGTCGTCGTCGTCGAGTTGTTGTTGCTGTTTAGTGCAAATCGAACTCTGATCCAGCTCGTATGGGATCCAAGACGTGAAAGCTTAGTCTTTTATTCAGACACAGTCTACCTGGGACTTCATTATCCAATGTGTTCTGTTTCTTTTTAAAGCGATTAGCGTGTGCTTTGGCAGTAATATTTACATCTCGTGGGGACACCTAGAGGGACACTCATTAACTCACGGACACACACACACACGCAAATACTCAAGGCAGTCTGTTATTGTCTAAATGTTTTCCCATCATAGACGCTGTATTGGAGTAGGTCGCAGCGAAACTATATCTTTCTGTCATTTACTTCAGGTTTATTTTCTAGCAGACCAAACAATATCAACCCACAATGAACATTTCAAAGATTTACAAAATATTAAGCTAAACTGAAACAAAAACATGTCCACGGGGCAATTATCTATTGAAAATCGTTCAAAGATAGAACAACACAAGTCGACAGAGGGCGGTCGATAGGATTTATAAACTGTTTTTAAAAGACAATCTTGGCTCAGGACAATAAGAAAAACAAACTAACCATGTGTGAAATTAAGTCGCCAGTTCTAACGACACTAACAAATGGAGAGGCTCACCTGATAGCGAAAACTTTGGGGAGTGGTTGCTTGAAACAAAAAACAACTTTATCACATAAGACAATTCCAACAACATGATTAAAGATTTCGTAAAAATAACATTTGATGGCCGACATCACGCAGAGTGTTTACATTTGGTACGGTGTTGTTGGTGTTGTTAATATTATTATTATTATTATTATTATTATTATTATTATTATTATTATTATTATCATCAGTATTACTGGTAGCGGTAGTAGAATATACGTGTGTGTGTGTGTGCATTTCTATACGCATGCATGTAAATATCTGAGTAAGCTTGTGTGTTTGTTACATAAGAGTGTGTGTGTGTGTGTGTGTGCGTATAAACAGACAGACAGACAGACAGGCATATATTTAGATAGACAGACAGACAGACAGATAGATAGATGGATGGATATAAACATAAAGAGTTACATATCCGCGTACAGTTCTGTTGTGCAGTCGTATAGGATGTAACTACGTACGTGTGTGAGTACGCCTTTGTTTGTGTGTGTGTGTGTGTGTGTGTGTGTATGCATACTCACACGCAGACACACATACACATACACGTGTGCGCATGCTTCGTATGTAATTAGACGAGGAGGGCCTCCATCATGCGGAGGTCCTGCTGGTAAGGTTAACATCGAAGCGACCAAACACTCCAGTCACAGAAGTAGCAGAAGGAGGTTGAATCTCGTTAAATTACGTAGAATTCCGTCATATCACGTGTTACCATATCTGCAATGAGGCATGACGGTAAATATCTACATTTCAATAATTGCCTTCTCCGACGTACGACGCTGGTGTGGAGTCGTAGCGGGTGTCAGACTATCAACAACACACGTATACATACATGCACGCACATGTGCATTCACAGAAACATACACATATGTACATACTCATTTATTATATATATATATATATATATATGTGTGTGTGTGTGTGTGTGTGTGTGTGTGTGTGTGTGTGTGTGTGTGTGTGTGTGTGTGTGTATTATACACAAGCATTTGTTCAGAGACATACATACATACATACATACATACATACATACACATACATTATAATTGAAAGGATCCGATATCAATTTTTTCGAGGTAGTCGTTTGTTTCCGATCCTCAGCTGGTGAACCAGGCCTGGTTGTCTTTTCAATGTCCCACACTCTCTGAATATTCATAGAAATACGAAATCAAAAGTTAGAATCAAAGCGCTTCACCTTTTGTTCCTTCGTTTATAAACCTTTGTGAACGACACATGCGAAATCAACAGATATATATATATATGTATGTATATATATATATCATAAATATAAGGGATTAGCAATTGAGTTGCTTCTCCAACATACTGAAAATTCAGAAATAGCAGTCAAAGAACTACTGATTCTAAACTACAAATTTACAAATTTTTCTCTAAAACGGATGGCGATATTTATGGCACACATAGAACAAAAAAACCGGAGGGAAAAGCACAAGCAAAACAAGCCTTTAGTTAATTGGGTACGAATCGTTTCATGGTTAAGCGAATGAAAATTTCACTATTCCAATTTTCAGCCCAAATATTCTGATAAATTTGAAAGTGTCTCTAAAAAAAATTCACGGTAATCCTTGGCCATGCGACACCAAAAATCAACGATAAGAAAGGCACTTACGAATTCATCGGCTAGCGAGTTCAGGCATCCCACCCCAAAGAAATCCATTCCATGTGCGTCACAAATAGTCCCGTATGAAAAGAAGTCCCGTGTGGAGGGATTACGGTTTAACCATCTAACTTAGAGATATCAAATATAAAATATACAAGAAATGAGGGCAGGGAATCGTCAATTAATAATAGAATTAACAATTAACAATTTTGCCAAGTAGTTCAGTATGAAAAAAACCTTTATCGGTAAGACCATTTATCATCATAAATATAAGGGATTAGCAATTGAGTTGCTTCTCCAACATACTTAAAATTCAGAAATAGCAGTCAAAGAATTACTGATTCTAAACTACAAATTTACAAATTTTTCTCTAAAACGGATGGCGATATTTATGGCACACATAGAACAAAAAACCGGAGGGAAAAGCACAGACTGTATATATATATATATATATATATATATATATATATATATATATATACAGAGAGAGAGAGAGAGAGAGACAGAGACAGACAGACAGACAGACAGACAGACACAGAGAGAGACATATATATGCATATATATATATATAGACACAGACGCACATATATATTGCTAGAAATGGCAATCAATCGTCTCTACTCAGAATATACCAGGTGTTCAAGAAGTCTGTCCCCAGTGATACTAGTCCACAACATAACTCCTTCACCCTGTTGTCGACGTAAACGTTGGTGACACTCACCTCCAAAATAGACCCAACCATTTGCCCAACCGTCAGGTCCGTCAAGGGTCGTCCTGGTTTCGTCACTGAATAGAACACAATTCATGTCTAACGTCATGTATGTTTGGGCCCATTGAAGCCTTAAACTCCTGAGACGGGAGGCAATTTCAGGGGTTCTCGCAGAATGCGATTTCTGGTGGGGTTTTGGTACATGAGGAAGTCCGGAGGCGGAGAAAATGACTTTCCTTGTTTGTCCAGGTTTCACACGTAACTTCCGGCTAATATTCCTCAAATCCCTAGTTGTCACAGTCTTGGCGGTCTTACAATCGGATCGTTTCATCCTTGGCGAAGGGTCCTTCGTGAATCGTCTAACCGTGTCCACATAACGACCTAACTTCTCCGCAATGACATGAAGACAGGTGCCTTTAACTCTTTCTTTGATAATAACAAGACTTTTCTTCAGCGTTAAGGTCTTTTCCAAGTCCCATTGTTCTTAAAGAGGAGAGACGCTATTAGCGTGATTCACCCAAAACTGAAGAATCTGAAATAAAAAGAAACGACATTACACAGAATAATGAAGACATAACAATGGTGCTTCCAGAGTGTGCAAACCAGCTGGGAAAAATTTTAGCAAAATCAATTCACAAAAAACGAGAAATCCTAAATTTTACTCCTAAGCTATTAGTGTGGTTCGTGGTGTATATATGTATATATATACGGCAGGATTCTTTCATTTTCCGTCAACCAAATCCACTCGCAACACTTTGTTTGACCTGAGGTTATGATAGAAGACACTTGCCCAAGGTGCCATGCAGTGGGACTGAACATGGAACCCTGTGGTTAGGAAGCAAACTTCTCAGCACAAGGCCACGCCTATCCCTAGATTTAGATATATGTGTGGGTTTCTGTGAGTATGTCGGTGTCTCAATGTGTGTGTGTGTGCGTATGTGTGTGCGTGTGTGTGTGAGAGAGAGAGAGAGAGATTTAAACTGAGTAAAAGAAAATGTACGTCATATACATAGTAATAAATAATAATATCAATTTAAAATTGAGGTCCTATAATGTTGTTTCTTTGAGTTCTGCGTCATCGGCTTTCGGACAATTAAGGACATTATCATGATATACAAGTGTATGTACGTATTATATACATTTACTTAAACCGAACCATATGAATATTCATTCTCAGATTTCAAAGCTTGGGATGTAAAATTTAACATCTGAAATACTTTAAAATATGACGGGCGACATCGAGACACAAGCGAAGCAATAAACGTGGTATATTACTCCGTTACACCTATTTTATTTCATGCACACGCATGTATACACATATATATATATATATATATATATATATATATATATATATATGTATATACACTATGTTTACGTATGCATACATACATATATGCACTATATAATATGAATATACGTATGAATATATATATGTATGTAAGTATGTATGTATGTATATATATGTACATATGTATGTGTTTATATACGTATGTGCGTATAGATTATGAAAGGGTAAATCTTGTTCCTAAGTTCATCCGATAAGCCATGAAAAGATACGATGACACGGTAAGGTGTAATTTTATGAAGTGAATCTGTAAGCATTAGAAATTTGTAAATGGAGAGCGGAGAGTAGAGAGTAGCAGCAGCAGCAGCGGTGTGATGCGATATCAATTATTGTTGCCATGAATGTGATATCTCTTACATATTGATATCATTTGCCATTCTGCAATTTGTTGCTTTAACGCCATTTTATTGTTTGTCTTGGATTCATTTAGTTTAATGTTTACATATCCAAGCAGATTTATTTCAAGGTGTAAATTACCAGAACCAGAAAGAGAAGTAGAGAGAAAAAGAGAAAGAGAAAGAAAGTGAGAGAGAGAGAACCTTTATGTAATTATAAGAGAGGCATCTCCCTCTACACCCTGTCTTCCTCGTATTGTTCTCAAAGTCGTTTTATCTTACTTTATTGTTTGAGCAAGAACTGAAATGTCTTCCAAGTTTTCGTTTCTTCGACAGCTGTTTCGTGTTTTGTCTCTAAGAGGAGATGAAGAGTGATAGCATCTGTTAGCAAACATCTGAAGGGCTCTGGGGTCAACCCTGTTATTGATTTCACCGTGGTACCTTTTATACATAGAAGCCGCTCTTCGTAACCAACAGGGTTTGATAAAGCGATGTCATTATTTAGGTTCAGTAGTGCAACGAGCTGGCAGAATCGTTAGCGTGCTGGGCAAAGAGCCTAGCGGTGTTTCGTCTGTCATCACGTTCTGGGTTCAAATTCCGCCGAGCTCGACTTTGCCTTTCATCATTCTGGGGTCGAAAAATAAGCACCAGTTGAGTATTGGGGTCGACTAGGCCCCTGCCCTAAAATGTCAGGCCTTGTGCCCATAGTAGAAAGGATAATTTATTTTTAGCGGAAGCGCGTGGCTTCGTTGTTCGGGCTGTTGGACTAATGATCATGAGATTGTGGTTTCGATTCCTGAATCGGGCGATGCGTTGCGTTCTTGAGCAAAACACTTCATTTCACTTTGGCAAAATAAGTAATCTAGCAGGCTGTCCAGTGTGGAATATACTTACGTTTGTAGGCGAGCAGGGAGGATTAACAGAATCTGCCGTAATTCGTTGGGTCTCTTAACGTCCAGAGTTAAAATCTCACTGAGACCAGCTTTGGTGTTCAGCTTTTCGGAATCAACAAAAGGTAGTGACAACGAAGTACCAACCAAACACTGGGTTTCTCCCTGAATGTCAGGTGGTGAGTCTCTCATGGAAATCTATATTTCAGGAGACACGGGTGGTGGATGCAGAGGTGATAACTGGATTGGTAGAATCCATAGAAAGATGGGGTGTTTACAGGAGTGCTGATTGAAGGGGCGGCAATCATAGGGGGTGGATGGATAAGTAGAATTAGTTGAGCAGGGTGACACAATTGCTCGTCTTATTTAATTCCGTCCCATACACGACACGACCGTATGACGGGATATCAGCCACAGAGTAAAATATGAAGAGAAAATGAAAGACTCAGAAAAGCAAAGAATAAATACTTTCTAAGGAAATATGTTGTTGTTTGTTCCTCCTAACTATATTCAATAAGAATAATAGCGTTTCTCACCATGTTATATGTGTCTCAGTGTGTTTGTGTGCGTCTGGGTGTTTTTGTGAGTGTGCATGTGTGTGTTTGTGCTTGACGTTGTGTATGTACGTATGTGGCACTAACAGAAATATGATCGCTTATGTCATTGAAAATATGTGCGCATCAGGTTTAGTCAAAAGCGAAAGATGTTGTAGCTTCATTATATTTTCTTCTTCAACTTCTTTTCCACACACACACACACACACACACACACACACACACACACGCACATTTTTACATACATGTGTTTATATAGACATATGTATATTTACACGCACACACATACAAGCACACGCACACATATATGCATGCTTATATATATGTGTATATATATATATATATATATATATATATATATATATGTATGTATGTATGTATGTATGTATGTATATATATATATATATATATATATATATATATATATATATATATATATATATATATATATATACATGCAACTGTTTCTAAGTGGTGTGTGTGTGTATGTGTGTGCACATTAACACTCAGTAATTGATACAGTTCTCAACAAAATTAATTATCTTATTAATGTGTGATTAGTCCTAAATTCCAGTGTCCCACGGATATCACTGCAGCAGCTGACAGACTCCTATAGTCTCTGTTGCACAGTCTTGAAATCCTGTCTTTCTGAGTTCTGGCAGAAGAAGAAACTAGATGCAATTACAAGGACAGAAATATTACAGAACGAAATGGAGGATTGAAAAGAAAACGCGAGAGAAAACCTTAATCTTGTGAGGATTACATAGGGCAGCAGTCATTCGCATAGACCATATATTCACACACACACACACACACACACATACATACATACATACATACATACATACATACATACATACGTGCACATACATATTTGCTCATACACATACGTCAGCACTTGAGTACGTACAAACACCTGAAATTATACCCGTTTAAAAAGAACGGATATTGTTGATAAAGTAATCTTGAATATGGTCCAAAAATATATGCTTAAAAACCCACAAAGATCGGTGATAGATCAATACACAGGGTGTATTAGTTTAACGTTCAGGAAAAATGGAGAATGTCTTTAATGTTTCGGGTCTAAAGCTCTTCTTCAGAAAGGAGTGAGGAAGGAAAACAGATGGAGAGAGAAAAAGGCGTGTATAGATGAACGGTTACTCTTAACCATTTCAAAGTGTTTAGATAACATTCCGACATTTTGCTAATGTTAGGACGCATGTTTTTAGTTTCTTCGTTTCCTTCATATAAAACACATGTTGCTATGGCTGCCGTTGCTGCTGGTGGGAGTGAGGTTCAATCCACAAGAGGCTCTGGTCCAACAAAGTCGACCTCAACGAAATTTGAACTCAGAACATAAAGACGGACAAAATGCCGCTAAGCATTTCGTCCGGCGTGATAACGATTCTGCTACTTACCGACTTCACCAGAAAGAACAATAATACTTTACTAGAATTTGAACTCAGAAAATAAAGGGAGACAGTGAAAGTGCAGAAGGTTACGCCTTTCATATTTCTAATGATTCTGACAGCAAAACCAAAAACTAGAGAAGACATCTTTTGCAAAGCATCGTGGCTTCAATAACCCTAGAATCTGGAGACACAACAACCTGACGTTTGGTGAAGAAGAACAAAAATGAAATGTCAAGAACTGAATTAATTTCAAAAGACACTGCTACTGCTGCTGATGATGATGATGTTGTTGTTGTTATCGTTATAGTTGCTGTTATTGTTTTTGCGTCTGTTGTTGGTGTTGTTGTTGCTGTTGTTATGGTTTATATCGTTATCCTTATTGTTGTTGTTGTTGCTTAGCCCTTTGCTTACTCCCCAACTGAGCAATCTTATCATTAAAATCTGTATCCACACAGCCATCCCCTCTTTTCTCCCCCCCCCCCCCCCTACTTCATGAGTCTAATACCACATTTACAAATAATAACTTTTCTTTAAAAAAAAATGTAGGTCATATGGCTGCTATTTCTAGCAAACCGATTGAACAACCACCGTGGGGCTCCTTTAAAGGTTCATATGTACTAATACATTTTATACCCATTCACTCACATGTTGGAGACAGAAAGATCATTAGAAGCTTACTAATTAGCAACTAATTAATACGCTTCCTCGTGACTAACGAAAGAAAAGGAATTCATATTAATGTCTTCCATATGTAGGATTCTTGTTCTTCAAGTCTTGTAGGCGTTCTTCGGTGGTGCCATCCGCCTTTTTGTTCTCCAGAAACACCTGGAATATTGTCGAGAGTCTATGTCGAGAGCAACAGCAACAGCAATAATAATATCAGCAGCAGCAGCAGCAGCAGCAGCAGAAGTCGCTGCAAAAACATCCCAGACCAGGGAGTTCCTAAATACAACAACGTGGGATTCTGGGTAAATTGTCCAAATTTCAAGGTGTTTAGATAACATTCCGACATTTTGCTAATGTTAGGACGCATGTTTTTCGTTTCTTCGTTTCCTTCATATAAAACACATGTTGCCACGGCTGCCGTTGCTGCTGGTGGGAGAGAGGTTCATTCCACAAGAGGCTCTGCTCCAACAAACCTATCATCAAAGCTATTCCAACCGTGACCACTCCACCGTTGTCAACCTTGGTCAGCATTATCTAATGACGTCATTTTGCAAAAGCTGCACAGTAAGTTGTTGCATGTATGGCTGCTATTTCCAGCAGACCTAACAACCACATAGTGTCTACCTGGTTTGGATTGGTATAAGATATACCATATATATTTAGCCCCAGGTCAGCACTGCTCAGTTGATTTATGATCAAAGACACGTTCTAGTTGTGACCATCCCTCCTTTTTTTCAATAACGATACATCACAGAATAACTAATGTCTTTGTCCCTTTTTTAACATGGTCAGATGCCGTCTGAGAGCAAGGTGACTGCTACTTCTAGCAGGATGAGTGACCCCGTTGTTTTCTTGCAAAACTTATTTATTACATACCCCAACAAGCCGAAGGTATCACGTGACAAAGAATTATCGGCCAAACTTGGCAATGATCTCCAACTTCAGTTCTTTAAATCCTAGAAATTACTTCCTCTTTCTTTTTTGTTTTGTTCTTTTTTTTTTTTTAATCATTCCCAAAGTGTCTGTGTATCGATTATAACGATCATTTTTGCTTTTTGTCCCGACATTCAGGTTACTTCTATTTCAAAATGTTTTTATTTGGATAATTTCTTCATATCTTTAAGAGATTTAGTGCCATCTGAGCTATTTTCTTTCTCGGGCAACAATATGTGGCCCAGCTCCCATTGAAACTGGATTATCAACAAGTTTGACTGGGTAAAGATTATCCCAGTTTGAGCTATTTTATAAACCGATTAATTTGCCATGTTGATACGTCTGTCTCTATTACTTGGACCAGAAAATATCAACAGAAGATTATTTTAAATGCTACTTCGTTTTTTTTCTTGTGATTACAATAGCATTCAATATGGCTTCTAGCAGAGGAGTTGTAAGAGCTAAAAGCAACAGAGACTGAAGTAGTGAATGCATCTCTTTTGAAACAAAACAGTCGTTTTATTTTCAAATTCATGTAAACAAATTTTAAATAAAAGATAAACAGAATTCAAAACATATAAAACAAGGAAAGCAAAAAGATAGATTTTCAAGAACTGACAGTCACGATTTTACAATTTCACATCCGGAAGCGTAAATTTATGCGCATAAACAAAAGTAACAACAACAGAGCACACCCACATTTGTTGAAAGAAGAAAATAACGAAAATGACGGTAGAATGAGTGGATGGTTTGCATTGAAAAATAGAGAATGCGCTTCCAGCCTTCCTCTTTCGTTGGAGTTACTTCAAACAGGCAGATCCTTGATATGAGATATTAGACTGAGGAAAGGTTTGCTTGGCAGGGTTGTGTGACAATGTAATTTGCATCAGTACCTCAATACTTTATTGACTTATGAAAAGAAGGAGAATAACGTCTGCTTGTAGCTTGAGAGAGACATGGGTTTTTATCATGTCTCCGAAAGAGTAACAGCAGGGAACCCTAGCAGTTAGGGAGAGTAAGATCTCCCAAACCGATTGAGTGAGAGCATATGGTACAATATGAATTGTTTTTCTAATTTATTATGGAGTGACAAGACAAAATCGGTTTGGGCATCACAAACCTACCCACATGCTAATGTAAGAGTATTTAGGATAAAAGAACACAAGAGTCATTGGTAAAGGAATCTGTAACAATGTGAAAACTGACAGGTGGTAAGCGCTGCTGTGGCCTTTGGAGATATGTGGTGGAGTAGAGTATCTATGGCATACAAGAATTTATGACTTCACAGAACAACAAAACGGTCGCGGAGTTGTGTCCTGTAGTGGCTTCTGAGAGAAAGTCGTTGTGACTGATCATTCAAGATAGAAAGTCTGACCCGCAACACATGTCACAGAGAGAATAATTTAAGGTCTTTCCGCCGAGAAGAACTCAAAAAGCTAAAAGGTAAAAAGGCAAAGAGCACCCTTCAAAAAGATCTCCTCATCCTCAGTTTCTTGACTACGAAGAGAGTAGCAATACGCTGGTTGAGGTCGACTTTGCTTTTCATCCTTTCGGGGTCCATAGATTAAGTACCAGTGAAATTCTGGGGTCGATGTAATCGACTAGCCCCTCACCAAAGCTTCGGGCCTTGTGCCTATAATAGAAAGGATTATTATTATTATCATCATCATCATCATCATCATTATTATTATTATTATTATTGTTCTTACCATCATTATTATTAAGGCGGCGAGATGGCAGAATCGTTAGCTCGCTGAGCAAAATGCTTAGCGGTATTTCGCCCGTCTTTACGTCCTTGAGTTCAAATTCCACAGAGATCGACTTTACCTTTTATCCTATCGAGGTTGATAAATTAAGTACCAGTTGAACATTGGGGTCGATGTAATCGACTAGTCCCCTTCTCCAAAATTTTCAGGGCCTTGTGCCTAGAGAAGAAATAATAATAACTGTTATTATTATTATTATTATTATTATTATTATTATTATTATTATTGCTGCTGCTACTGCTGCTGCCGATGACTACGGTGTTGCTGTTATCATGAAGTCAATATGTAATTATATCACAGGCAAAATGATATAACTCTTACATAATCTTTCATGATTCGCTGACCTTTCACTAAGAAAATTACGAAATACTAGTTTTTAAATTAATATAACATTATTATTATTATTATTATTATTATTATTATTATTATTATTATTATTATTATTATTATTATTATCATCCTGATTATTATTATTGGTGTGTTTATGTTCTTATATTACTATTATAAAATTACTTCTGCTACTACAACTCTTAATGATTTAAACATTACGAACTTTATTTAATATTAACATAAACACTCATTATTTAATATTCTCGTTCCTTTTTTTCTTTTTTCTTTTTTGTCGTGTCCTTTTCCATTTTCTTTCCCCATTCTGTTTCGAATCAGTTTCATCGGTATTTAAATCTACCAGACTCCTCCTCTCCTCAGACAACTTTCCTTTCTTCCTTTTTCCCTCTTACCCTGCATGTGTGTGTATGTGTGTGTGTGGAGTGTATATAAAATATCATTGCTCCGTCTCTCTGAGTCTTTCTCGGTTTTTCTCTCTCTCTCTCTCCTTTCTTCAATTTATACTCACACACACATACATATGCACATATATATATGTATACGCATATATGCATATGCATATATATATGCATGTATGCATATATATATGTGTGTGTGTGTGTATTGTTGTTGCTATTGTATATGTTTTCGCTGTTAATTCAATTCTGTCTCCGATAACACCGACGCCATATTTCTATAATTTAATCTTCATATTTATTCACACATTGCTGACATCATTGAATACTTAATAATTAATACTCTCTCTCTATGTATTTACCAATGTAGTAGTAGTAGTAGTAGTAGTAGTAGTAGTAGTAGTAGTATTAGTAGTAGTAGTAGTAGTTTTGGCTGTGGTTGTGGTGATGCTACTTGTGTTATTAATGTTGATGGAAGTGATGATCGTGGTGGTGATGGTGGTGGTGGTGGTGGTGGTAGTGGTGGTAGTGATGGTGGTGGTGGTGGTGGTGGTGGTGGTGGTGGTGGTGGTGATGGTATTGCTGCAGTTGTTGTTGTTGGTGGTGATGCTGGTGTTGGTGCTGGTGATGTTAATGGGTGTGGTGGTATTGATGATGATGGTACTGTTGTTGCCGTTATTGTTGTTGTTGTTGTTGGTGGTGGTGGTGGTGGTGGTGGATGTGATGGTCATGTTACTGCTGTTAGCTGTGTAGGTCATGGTTGTGTTGGAGGTGGTGGTGGTGGTGGTGGTGGTGGTGATGATGGTGGTGACGGTATATTACGTCAACGGTGGTCCAGCGCCAAATACATTTTACAAACAACGTCATTTCTCTTCAGTCTCGTATTTCGTTTTCTTATTTACGCCATTTTGTTTTTATTCTTAATCCTCCCCTTCTTTCTTGTTCTCCCTCTCTTTCTTGCTCTCTATCCTTTTCTCTCTCAAAAGTAATTCACTCCCTCCACCCCCAGCGCCCTGCCCCCAGTAAATGTCATCAAAATAAAGAAACGTTATAGAAATCACATTGTCAACACCAGTAACACACACTGAAGGAGTGACAAAATACTAAAATAATATCAGATTGGTTGTTTGACAGTTATAGGCAGACGCACAGACAGACAAAGGCACACTGGCAGATTTATTGAGTGACACAGTGACATACTGTGACAGTGTGACAGTGTCACAACGACATGGTTAATACCCCACCCCTCCCAATTTCTGTGACAGTAGATTAGAAACGTCAAGTTGTCTGAGGAGAGTCGCATTTTCTTAAGACTTCCTCAAAATAGGTTTAAGTCTGCGATTGTTGGACACAGAGTAAAATAATGAAGCGAAGGTGTGTGAATTATTTCATTTTTATTCTAATGTTGTGATGATGGACACAGAATATGTACGTGTGTATATAGGCACCAATATTTACTGGAAATAGCAATCGATACATTTACGACGCTATTGTAAAGCTCCACTGCGTACATATTGGCAAAGACGTGTGAGTGCAACAGAAGCGTTGCAGGAGATTCCGAAGTCGTCTGGAAACCGTGGTTGAAGCCAATGGAGATCTTATTGAATAAATTTACTCTTTAGTATTTCAAGATATTTTTATGTAATTTTGGTAAATATATCTGATAAAATGAGATACCAGTGTTATTTTCATTCTTACGTAATTTAGACAATTCATTCACCACACCCTGTGTGTGTGTGTGTGTGTGTGTGTGTGTGTGTGTGTGTGTGTGTGTGTGTGTGTGTGTGTGTGCATGCATATACTCTTCTACACTTACTTGTTTCAGTCATTTGAATGCGGCCATGCCGCAGCACTGCCCTTAGTCGAACTCTTTGTAAGCCTAGTATCAATTCTATCGCAATCTAAGTTACGGAGACGTAAACACACTAACATCGGTTGTCAAACGATGGTGGGGTAACAAACACAGACACACAAATACATAGAAGACACTTGCCCAAGATGCCACGTTGTGAGACTGAACCCGGAATCATGTGGTTGGGAAGCAAACTTCTTACCACACTGCTACTTCTGCGCACATTTATGTGTGTATGTGTGTGCGCGTGTGCGCGTGTGTGTGTGTATGTATATATATATATATATATATATATATATATATATATATATATATATATATACATACATACATACATACATACATACATACATACACACACACACAGAGTTTTAGTTTCCGTCTACGAAAACCACTCACAAAGCCTTGGTAGCCCCGATACCATAGTAGAAAATATTTGCCCAAGGTGCCACGCAGTGGGACTGAACCCGGAATGTTGCGGTTGGGAAGTAAAATTTTTGTGTTGTTTATAACGGTGAGGATGATGATGATGATTGCTGTTGTTGTTGACGTCGTTGCTATCAATGCTGTTATCGTTTTTACAAAAGGCAAAATAAATATTAAAAAGTAAAAACGAAAAAAAGGAGAAAAAAATGTTCCGCGAAGAAGGAAATACAGCGAACTGTTCAACGATGCATAAATTTGTTAAGGATGACTGCGTAAGGGGATCTTATGTTTGTTCATCCAGGCATAACCTTCAGCCCATCTAGGAATTGTTAAATCTCTTTGTATTCCCTCTATTTACATAGGGGCCTTCTACCCGGAAATCTAGCGGCGATGTACGGCCAGCGTTGACGACATTGTTGCGAGCAGGTACGAACAGGTAGATAGATAGATAGATAAATAGATAGATAGAGAGAGAGAGAGAGAGAGAGAGAGAGAAGGGGAGGGGATACAAAGATCAAAGTCGGACCCTTTTCCCTTAAATTATGCTTATTCGGATTGTTTTCTGCTGTTGAGAACTTGGGAAAGGATCGAAACTCCCCTTTGGTGCATGTGACGCTGTATGTGGCGGTGGCGGAGGCGGCGGGGAAGGTCACTTCTGGCTGGTCTTTTTCGTACAAAGAAGAAAAAGGAAGAGAAAGATTTCCATTAAAAAGTAAATATAATGGAGTAAAAAAAAACAACAAATAAATGAAGGAAAAACCTTATTGAAATTGTGTCAATAAGGCTGACCTGGGTACTTTTAAATCCTTTAGCTGGTCCTTTGGGTTTTTACGCAGAGATGTGAGAAAAGGGGTGGGACTATTTCTTGGGGGTCTGTTGATTAGAATAGGGACACGTCTTGTTCAAGTTGGCTGCTCCTTTGAAATATATTATTTGGGGAAAGGTTTAGAAAGTAAATATAAAAGCAGGTGGATAAACGGGTGGCGGTGCAGAATCGGTTTAGAAATATAATACATCACGTTTATTAATTGAAACAAATTTTTACACGTGTGGAAGCAACTATACAAACATCATGATCATCACTATAATCATCATCATCACCATCATCACCATCATCCACATCATCGTTTTCAACCTCATTACCACCATCATCACTATCACCATTAAACTTAATCATCATAAGGCCACCACCATCATCATCATCATCATCATTATCATTGCCATTATTGTCATCATGAACCTCACCCCCATCATCCTCAGGTTTAAAAAACAAAGTGCAATAACCCAGTACTCAATTATTCACTTATTGTTTATGATAATGGTGATAATGATGTGGATGGTGATGGTGATGATGGTGATGGTGATGGTAGTGGTGGTGGTGGTGGCGGTGGTGGTAAACATGATGATGATGACGACGATGGTGATCATGATGATGACGATGAACATGAGGATGTTGCTGATGGTGATGTTGCTGATGGTGATGTTGATGATGATGATGGCGATGATGGTGATCATGATGGTGATGATGATAATGACGACGCTGCTGCTGCTGCTGCTGCTGCTGCTGCTGATGATGATGATGATGATGATGATGATGATGACGACGATGATGATCTTTATCATGTTGACGGACAAACTGTAAATGTTGTTGAAAGAGGATTGTTTCAGGTACGAAACGTTAATAAAAATTACATCAAAAATATGTTTTAAGTCAGGATTACAGTATCAAACGATTAAAGTGGCAGGATTATCGCTGATAAAATTAAAACTATATTTATTTGTCGATCAGAAAAGGAACATGCTCTGAAGCAGTCCCAAATTCAGTTTGAGTCGAGGCCGTAGGCAATGAATGCGCATCAGTGACACGGTTGCAGTTGGTGCAACGAAGAGGCTGACACCAAAGAGTAAATGCTTAAGTGAAGTCGATAGTTATCGTGTGTTTTTGAATGACCAATGTCTGTCCTTCATGCTGAGACATTGTCCGAGGTCAATTCGCTTGCCGCAAAGCAAGACCGAAATGTTTTACTAATTTTAGGTCAACGCTCCAACTCACATAACTGGACTCACCCCACCCCCATCCCACCCCCACACACTATTTTATGGAAACCGAAAAAGTTTCCCGTAACCATTCATCAGACGGTTGCGATGATAAACTAGTAAAAAGTTTTAGAAATTGTGAGGATGTATAAACATTACAGATACCAATTCAACGAACAATTTATATATACATAAGCACCATTTATATTCTTTACGTATCTGGGTTCTGCTTTCTTCATGTAACGCTTCATTTCGTCAGGGAGTTTCAAACTCTTGCAGATTCTCCTACAGAAATAACCTACTTCTGTCTTCTCTTGGATACGAATACATTGTGATTTGGTTAGCGGCGGCTCGGCACACAGCAGGAAGTTTTTTGCGAGGGGGGAAAATACTGACTATTAATCTCTCTCCCTCTCCCTTCTTCCGTCTCACACACACTCACGCATCTATCCAATGATCCATTTATCCATGCATGACTACATACACATACACAAGCACACACACACATGAATACTGATATTTTCATATACGTACACACATCCTTGTATACATCCATCCATCCATACATACATACATACATACATACATACATACATACATACATATAAATACAGGGTGAGGAAAAGTAAGTAGGCATTAAAAATTGGTTATAAAATCCATATTCCTTTTACAAATTTATTGAAACAAATGATGCATGTTCTTTATTACATGGGAAAATGAAAGTAAATCTTCATATTTCAACATAAGCACCGGTGGCGTCAACCAGTTTCCTCAAACGGCCAAGGATGGAATGAACATCCTTCTGAAGGATGTTGTCTGGCATATCATTGAGGACCTCCTGAATCCGTTTCTCCAAATCCTCCAGTATGCAAAATTTTGTCTTGTACACCTCTTTTGTGTAACCCTACAGGTAAAAATCACATGGAGTGAGATCTGGACTTCTTGGAGTCCTGGAATTCTGCGGTCACAGTCTTCAGGTTTTAACTCGTGCTCATAATGCGATTTCCACGGACGAAAATTCATTTCTTTACGCAACACCGTACGGTGGTGGTGGTTGCGGCGGCGGTGATGAAACCCTGGTACTTATTCTATCGGTCTCTCTGCCGAACCGCTAAGTTGTCAAGCTATTTGTCAAGCGGCAGAGGGAGACAATATGTGTGTGTGTATAATGGGCTTCTTTCAGTTTCCGTCTACCAAATCCACTCACAAGGCTTTGGTCAGCCCGAAGCTATAGTAGAAGACATTTGCCCAAGGTGTCACGCAGTGGGACTGAACCCGGAACTATGTGGTTGAGAAGCAAATTTTTTACCACACTGCCACCCAACCACGCAAACAAGATTTAGAAAC
>NC_142934.1:280551-290551 GCF_046866305.1 Octopus bimaculoides | reverse complement strand
AGTGTTTGTTGCGATTGTTTGGATTCTATTGCGTGTATATCTATGTGTTTTTTTCTGTGAGTGTGTGTGTGATTTTTTTATGTCTATAGAAAATAGACAGGGTAGAAAATTTAGAGACATTTTCTACCAGTGGCTAGCATGCATAATAGTGTCAATAGACGACATATTTTTTATATAAAAATTAGTGTACATTTTTATACAGAAATGAGGTGAACTTAACAGGACACCTTGCATACTAAAAAGAGCAGTCAAAGCCCAAACCACGGATAAGAGTAATTTCTAAGGGGATGAAAAATAAAAGCATTTTCGACAGTTACTTATGTACCTAGGTTTCAAAATCAATGAACAAATAAAATTAATTTGCCATCCGTGTCCTCATCAACATAGGCGCTAATTCACCTCTTTTGTGTATAGAAATGTACACAAATTTTATATGAAAAATATGTCGTCTATTGACTCTATTATGCATGCTAGCCACTGGTAGAAAATTTCTCTAAATTTTCTACCCTATCTATTTTTCTATATACATACATACATACATATATATATATATATATATATATATATATATATATTTATATATATACATCTGTCAACATATATTCATATATACGTGGAAATATACATACATATATATATATATATATATATATATATATATATATATATACATACACAGACATATATATATACACATATATATGCACATACACTCGTACCTACGCACACGCGCGCGCCAGAGCTATATTGATAGTAAATGTCGGTAGCTATGTAATAAAGATACGATCCTGAAATGGCGTCCTGTTAACACCCAACCCGTGTAAATTATAATCTCTCTCCGTTATGTTACATACAAGGGGCGGCACCATATTTGTGTATATACATTCCTATATGTATGTGCATAATGACCGAGGAAAATTACGTAGACACGCCCGTCTGCATGGTCATCACATAGTTAAGTGCGTTTTACTTAATGTGGTAAACCAACCATATGAGATTTTCGTAGAAATTACAAGAAAACATTGATTCGATGATTGCATCTGATGAGGGTTGATAAGGGAGACAACTTGGAAATCTTAATTCATGAGAATCAGAATTGCGCAATGGACTTGTTTAACTCCCAAATGAATTACGTTACCATTTAATTAGGTATTTTTGATTACGATTGAACTATGAGTAAATAATTTTATTAAAAACTAATTTCACTGAATTTATTAGTAACATTGTGGAACACTTTGTGAAGTGGTTTGACCTGCTATAAGTAACAGTCAAATCATCTAAGAATCACGCTATATTCATAAAAAGGTAGCGTATATTAGAATGTTATCTTAGATACACTATTCCTGAAAATAAAATAGAATAACTTTTACTAATACATTTTACCAGTTTGTAGCAACCCTGAGGAAATAACTAAGTAATGTTATATAGTTACTAAAAAATTTATTGTGATTTCGAGACACCCCCCCTCCCCCTTCGGTCATGAATCACCATGGGATTGCACCTACAAAGTTACCCTCAGAGACACAAGTGAATAGACGACAGTAAATTACGGGGAAACATTCACGACTCTAAGTCGATCCGTTTCGATGCTAAACCAAAATGTGTGACGGTCAAACTGACTTGAATGTATGCTTGAACATTAAGTAGCACTGACAGTTCTCGTTAGGTATAAAAATAATTTGAAAAGATATTCGAAATCGAAACAAATGAATAATGTGAGAAGCTGTTGGAATTAACTCTGTATAAAATATAGAACAGGTTGTATGGGAAAATGAAACTAAAAACTGACAGCAACGACGCTGTTGTAACTCAAGTTTATATATATATTTTTATATATATAGATGACAGCTGTAAAAGCAGGTCATCTCCATAAAAGCTAGTTAAAATAGTTGTCCACGATCTCATATTTATATGACATTATATATTGCTTAGGTTTATGAAGTACGGAAAAAATAAGTTTAAGAGGAGACCAAACTATAAATAACAATGTAATAAAAGAAAATTACGTAACCGGAAAACTTGTGAGAAAGATTGAAAATTCTAAAATTCTAAAAATCTGCTTCAAGAGAAAATTATTGCTAAAATCATATCTCTCATCTTATTTGTGTGCATTTTTGTGTGTGTATGTTGTACATACATACATACATACATACATACATACATACATACATACATGTATGCATGCATGCATGCATACATACATACATACATACATACATACATATATATATACATATGTAATATGCAATATATATGTACATATTTTATTATTATTATCATTATTATTATTATTATTAATAATAATAATAATAATAATAATAATAATGAAACGAACTTGCAAAATCGGTTGCACTCCGTACAAAGTGCATAGCGGTATTTCGTCCGTCTTTACGTTCTGAGTTCAAATTCCGCCGAGTTTGACTTTCATTCTCTCAGTGTCAATGAAATAAGTACCAGTTGCTCACTGAGGTCGATGTCATCGACTCATCTCCACCTCCCCCAGAATTGCTAGCCTTGTGCCAAAATTTGAAATTATTATTATTGCTATTATTGTTGAAACGGTGAGCTGGCAGAATGGTTAGCGCGCTGGACGAGATGCTTAGCGGGATTTCGCCGTCGCTACGTTCTGAGTTCAAATTCCACCGAGGTCAACTTTGCCTTTCATCATTTCGGGGTCGATAAATTAAGTACCAGTTGCGTACTGGGGTCGATCAAACCGACTGGCCCCTTGTGCCTTGAGTAGAAAAGAATATTATAGATAAGGCACAATATTGCCTTTGACCCTCTGACAGACAACTGATGAGTATTTGGTGACCTTTTGTATATGTTTCCCGTTTGTTTGTGCATTTATTATAACGTGTGTGTGTGTGTGCGTATAATCGTCTTCGCAATATAATTTGCAGAACTATACACGTGTATACTTCTGCAAATTATATTGCTAAGACGATCATACTGAAGAGTTGCAGACAATTACGTAAGTAATTACGTAAGTAGTGGACAACGAAACCGGTCTATGATTAATCTTTATATTTTGTATCTTTTCATTTGTCTTGCTCGCTTACGTTCTGGTATTTGCTGAATTTTCTTGAAAACAATATTTTCTTAGTGGTCAGACCGTAGGTGGTCTTCTTGCAAAAGGGATGTCCAGTTAGAGGTCATCCCTCTTGTATATATGTAATAGAAATATATATGCACACACACACACATACATACATACATACATACATACATACATACATACATATATGTATGTATAGATATACATTCACACACGCACACACACACACACTCACACACATACACACACATATCCTATGTATGTGCAGGATACATTTGATAATGTTATTCAGGGCTTAGTACGTCTGAATAAAAAACAGGCTCATCACAAAATACTTTCTGTCAAAGATGTACTGAATCAGACCTAGCCTGGGGTTAAACAACAACCGAATGCAATCCAATGTGGAAACCTTTACATGGCTGCTCGACCTACTGGAAGCAGCAACTAAATCTTCTTTAAATTCCATATTACTGCCTTTAAAGTAAAAGAGAAAAAAAAAACGAGAATCGGGTAATCTCACAGCAAGAAACTCTCTCCCAATTATTCCAGGTTTCCACCAGATATATCTTCTCCCAGTTCCTGTCATGCGCTGTTAACAATGTCCTGCAAGGGAGATAACTCCTTAGCTATACAAATTCGTTGACCATCTCAGAATATCATGGATTGAACAATGACGGAAGAGTATGATTTTGGTAATGGGTTGTGTGGATTACGACTGACCAAGGGTTAAACAACAACAACTACAAGAATCTCACTACAAACCAAAACAAAAAAAAAACAACAGCCGATTGGAACAACATAAAAATATTTTTGCCTGAGAAGTATTTCATTAAGGATGGGGTTAACATGCTAGAAAATCAACGCCACCCGGAAATTCTCCACGTGTACTTAATAAAAATATTACACGCACCGGAATTATCCGATCATTTATGAACCACCCAGGGTACACAAGGATAGAAAAATAGTCAGCTTGTGAAATCCCATGCATTAAAACGAATAGCTCTATTATTCCGTATTCGATATTCAGGGTGGTGTCCAGCATTTTATTGAGGGTATTGTCCAGACAGTATTGTAGAGTTGAATAGTTCGTTTTGTTTTTTTTTATCATCAGGGTATGTTTGGAGGAAATCGGTCAGAACCAGGGTGAGGTGTGACACATTTCATCGGCAAAACATTAACGTCAGGTAAATGTTACGTGAGATGGTTTATTTTTAATTGTTCAGGGTATATGGTGGGGTGGGATGGCGTGTGAATTGTTGAATACAGTTCCGTTGATACATGGGTGGTTTGGTGTGAACAGATATTTGAATTAACGGTGAGTGTAGATAAGTAGGTAGACAGATGGGCGTGAGGGTGGACAGACAGATAGACAAATAGACAGACAGACAGACAGACAGACAGACAGACAGATAGATATATAGATAGATAGGTAGGTAGGTAGGTAGATAGATAGATAGATAGATAGATAGATAGATAGATAGATAGATAGATAGATAGATAGATAGACAGATAGATAGATAGATAGATAGATTTATTGACAGATAGATAGATAGATAGATAGATTTATTGACAGACAGATAGATAGATAGATAGATTTATTGACAGACAGATAGATAGATAGATAGATAGATAGATTGATTTATTGATAGATAGGTTTCTTTATTAACCACACAGGGCTCAACACAGAGGGGACAAAATACAAATGTAGAGTTTTTCTTTTCGAGGGGGTCGAAAACAAAGCAGAAAAAAAAACAAAAGTGGGGACAACGATGAAAAAAAAACATCGCAAAACGTTTGGGGTATTTACAAAAAATACGAAAAATACAAAAAATTCCCAATAAATGGGGAGGTTATCCGTGGAAAGAAAAACCTACGAAAAGACCACGGTAACCTCGGTCTTTAGCGTCACAGTTTGTTAAATAAAATTTCTCTGTTTACAAAATTTTAAAACGTTTTATAGAATCATGGTCAAGGTGGCTTCGTCATTTATACGTGCCATTCTTGCTACATGTATCCATCTTTTTTCGAAACATTTGCTAGACAACACTTGCCTCTCTACTCTCACCTTCCTTTTCAAGTGATACTTGAAAAAGTTGATGAGAGATTGACCAGAGAGGAAAGTATTTGTCTCTAATCCTTTCAGACGCGTCCACCAGATGCATTCTTTGGCCATAGCCACAAGTACGATAAATACAGCTCTTCCTTCCCGTTTAAAGGAAGGAGGCGTGACGATATTGACGATAGACTCGGTTGATAAACCGACTCGTCCCACACGCGACAGCAGTCGTTCGACATAAGCCCACAGCTCCGAAATGGTTGGACACTGCACGAGTGCGTGCAGAACGGTTTCATCGCTCTGACCGCATCTCGGGCAGGTCGGCCCCACATTTCGCGAGCCGTGTCTATAGAGCTTATCCCGAACGGGTAGCGCCTCTCGGTAACACTGCCAGGCCAGGGATCTCTGGAAGTTGTCCATAGGTCCCGGCCCGAAAGTCGTCCTGAACAGGCGGGTCAGGTATTCCTCGTCGACGCCCAGGTTCGCCCCGAGATCGTCGTCGTACCTGCCCTCCACTAATCCCCTATAGAATGACTTCGTTGTGATGCAGCCGCTCAAGGTCGACCCGGGACGGCAAAGTTGTTGCAGAGCAACGCGACACTCACGGTGCCATTCGCCATTCCTCGGCCTCTTTTTGATCCACGACTGCAGCTCGGTCATGGAGACGAGCTGCGGGAAAGCGCGTCGCACAAACGGCGACCACACCTGCTCACCGTCGTCTACGTAGAGCCGGAGATGTCGCAGTCTCAGCGCATGTCTGCGCATCATCAACCACGGCATGCCCAGCCCTCCTTTCAGCGGGTGTTGGCAACAAACGGATCGCCTCACCATCGGAACGCTTCCTTTCCACAAAAAGCGGAAGAGGATGCGCTCCATTTCGGTGATGGCGCGATCGGGACAAGGCACGACGGTCAGGCGGTATTCGATGACGGACGCGATGTACGCGTTCGCCACCTCCGCCCGACCTTTTAGGGACAGCTTCCTCTCGGACCATTGCCGGCAGAGAGTGGCCACCCTACTCGTTATCTCGTCCCAGTTCTTCTCCGTTTGCAGGTCCGGACCGAACCAGACTCCGAGCAACTTGACCGGACCGTCCGTCCAGCGTCCCACTACTGAGGCGCTGCCGGACGGTATGGGCTTGCTTCTCCAGGTGCCGAGCAGCAAACCCACCGACTTATCCCGGTTGATTTTCGCTCCCGTCACCGCTTCGTAGTCTTTCAGCGTCTCGCCGACAAGCTCGATGTGCTCGTGGCTAGACGCTATGACGGTGACGTCGTCCGCGTATGCCGACACGCTCGTCCCGCACCCCAGTTCTCGCGGGATGCCCCTCAGCGTCGCCAGCTTCCGCAGTAGTGGCTCGAGAGTCAATACGTACAGGAGCGGCGACAGGGGGCATCCCTGACGAACCGAACGTGCAATGTCGAAGGGTCCCGATAGACGTCCATTGACGCGAACAACCGAACGGATGCCTGTGTACAAGGCAGCCATCCAGCCGCGGAAAACGGGACCGAAGCCGGCCGCTTCGAGGACGGCCTCCAAGTATCGATGGTCTACCCTATCGAAAGCTTTCGATTGATCCGATAGATTGATTTATTGATAGATAGATAGATAGATAGATAGATAGATAGATAGATAGATAGATAGATAGATAGATAGATGGGTGTTGATTCCACTACTGTTAATAACCTATATTTCTGTTGTAGCGCTTAATAATGTATCATATCAAATGATTTACCATTGATCACCACTGACCTCTATTGACCAATGACATTTGATTACCAGTGTAAGAAACAAACTTTTGACTTTTACTCATATTAGTCTTGACGAATTCTAAATTGAGCCAGTGTTACCGAAAACCTGCTTGTATGGATTGCTGTCCTTCTAAATGACCTTTCTAAACCTATGCTTGCATTTAATGTCAGCAAAAGACTTAGAGGTTTTCATCTTTGCTTGTGTATATATATATAGGCGCGGAGTGGTTGTGTGGTAAGTAGCTTGCTTACCAACCACATGGTTCCGGGTTCAGTCCCACTCCGTGATACCTTGGGCAAGTGTCTTCTACTATAGCCTTGGGCCGACCAAAGCCTTGAGAGTGGATTTGGTAGACGGAAACTGTAAGAAACCAGTCGTATATACATGTGTGTGTGTGTGTGTGTGTGTGTGTGTGTGTGTGTGTGTGTGTGTGTGTGTGTGTGTGTGTGTGAGTGTTTTGTTTACTGCTACATCACGGCCAGATAAACAACAATAGCTGCAACAGATTCAGCCTTATCGATGACAATAACAACAACAACAACAGCAACAACATCAACATCAAACTGTAGAACGACAGAGACAGCCGTCCAGTGACCAGTATCAAAGAACAGAACTAGTTGACAAGTCTACTATTACCCAACTGTAGAGGGCCGTGACTAACAAGATGTCTGTGACTTGATGGAAACGATATAAATTTAAATGAAGCAGACAATTTATTCAAGAACACTAAGAACCGGGTCAAAGGTCATATGAATGTAAATAAAGAAATACGATATGTGTTACTGAAGATTGTAATGGATATTGAGTGTGTTTGACTGGAGATTATTTCAAGTGTGAGCAGACGAGGTTATCTGGAACAGTTGAAGTCAGCTGAAAGGATTAAATGCCAAATACCAATTTCGTTGCGATTCCGTCAGAAGCGACGGAAATTTTGCAAGATTTTTGCGTTGTCATAGTTAATAAGTGAAAAAAAATGTCCATATAGACATGTGTATGCTTACATATATACGTACTTAAATATGCGCGTGTATATATATATATATATATATATGTATGTGTGTGAGTGTGAGTGTATGTGTGCATGTATATATATGCAGATATATGTATATACAAAAATATATGAATATACATATATACATATATATACACATAAGATATATATATATATATACACATATATATATGCATACATATACATATGTATATTTGTATATGCATATGCATATATATATATGTGTGTGTGTGTGTGTGTGTGTGTGTGTGTGTGTGTGTGTGTGCATATATGTATGCATATATATGTATGAATGTATATATATACATGTTGCTTAGATAATTCAGACTACCCCTTGAATGTTTAAGCAATCCTATTATATACCTATATATATATATATATATTTATATATATGTGTATATATATATATATATATATATATATATATATATATATATATATATATATATATATATATATATATATATATATATATATATACTCAAAAATATATGTATACATATACAGATACATATATATATAATATATTTTCGTATATGTGTGTATACGGCCACTATAGCAATTTGTATAGCCTACTTAACGTGAATGCATTGTAGGAGCGCCGTAGGAAGTGTCTTGAATCGGTACCTACTGCATGAAAGCACAGAGATAACGGTAGCAAACAAGAAATGCCTGGCACCGCTGGCGGAACTCAGGTTGAATGCTCCAGTATCACGGCGTTCTAATAATACATCCAGTTAAACAGAATGCAAAGGCTTTCACTCGGCAATAATACTGCCTCCCTCTATAACATCAGTTCCAAATTTTGGCACAAGGCCAGCATTCTTGGGGTCGGGGTACGTTGATTATATCGACCCCAAAAGGATGAAAGGCAAAGTGGACCTCGGCGGAATTTGAACTCAGAACATTAAGACGGACGAAATGCCGCTAAGCTTTTTATCCGGCTTACTAACGATCCTGCCAAATGGCGTCTTCGTCCGTCCATTTTATGAAGGGAGTCAGCTGATGTGCAGCACATAGGTTTGATCACTATAAGCGAATCATTTGTGCAGGTTGTTCAGCAGGAAGTTGCAGAACCTTTTCCTCTCGGACAACGAGAGACTACCTTCATATATATAGACACACACACACACATACATATATATGAAGAAAGATTTTCTTAAAGCTGCTTAGTATTTTAAAACAAATTTGAAAAACAGAAGGACACGAACCTTCTGGAATTAAGTTTTTGTATTGCCTGTGTAAGCGCTTTTGCAGTCAAATTTTCTAAACACACGTTATGGGGCCATCTGTATGGGATTGCTTCTAGAAAGTTCCCTTCTGAGGCACAAGTCCGAGCAAGGTTGTTTTATGGAAGACCAGCAGTCGGCTATGCATACTAGTCTCTTCTCTACTCACCACTGATGTTACCCAAGAGAAAGGCAAAAGGGCCGATACAGCTTGGCACTAGTGACATCGCAGATCATTTCTACAGCTGAGTGACTGCAGCAACGTGAAACAAAGGCTCTTCTTTCTCAAGAACACAACACATAGTCCAGCCCTGGAATCGAACTCACAACCTCACAATTGTAAACCCGACACTTTAACCACTGCACACAGAAATACGTTGCTACACATCTACAAACACGCAAAGAGACATACATGCTTATACGCATGCAATACCTCTTCACAGAAGCTGAAACTAACTGAATTGCACGCTCATACATACAGACATATCAGCTATACATTCATACACACACACACACACACACACACACACACACACACACACACACACACATATATATTCTTATCTCTCAATGTGTCTACATGAGTGTGTGTGTGGATATATGTGCTACATGTCGCATTTATGCACATCTTGTTTCTTTCTACGCAATTATAATGAAAAACAAGCGAAAAGACACGAGATTGGCCAATAGAAACGCACACACACCCGTACACATCCATTGTACGTAGAATGTTTAAATAGGCAATGCTGATAGTGGTGCAATGTGTCGGTGGAGGAGGAGGTGCTGTGTGGCTAAGATTGGTGCGCAAAGGGGACAAATCCTAATTTCTTTAACCCCCTTTTGTTACCTCAAGCTTCTATCAAGATTGAGAAGTGATGATAACATTACAGGAA